>NC_062519.1:21570825-21575825 GCF_022655615.1 Tachysurus fulvidraco
TAGTTGAACGAGAAGCTGTCTGATATCACCTGTGGTGTGCAAATAATGACATTCTTGCACTATGTATTTTTTTCTGTAGAGTTCAAAGGTCGCTGTGGCCTCACTGCACCTCTGCTATTTTGGACTAAAGTTCAAGAGAGCGACAATAAAAATGCCTCTCAAATGTCTCGATAATTTGTCCCTTCTCCAAGTACCCAAATAATCACCTGACATATGGCACACTAATGTGCGCTACAGTCACAAAGCCCCTATAGGTTTACACCTGTTCTTACTGACGGGTTTGAAATTGAAGCTATAAAATCTGAAAAGAATAAAAACTTTTAGGACTGGGGCCTTTATACAAAACAGACATAGTTCACATTTCTCTTCTTAATGTATTTTTTTTATTTCTTCTTAGATGTAAAAAAAAAAAAAAAAAACCTGTTAAATCAAACCTGGTGGCTCTGTTGCTTGGCATGAACTTAGGGTTCTTAGTTTTGCCAATTAAAGTCCCACTTTCTTTCTCCAGTGCCCCTCACTGATTAATTATCAGCTTGTAGTAGGTGCAGGTCTGAGGCTGAGAGCCTCTGTCCACCGCCTCTCTTTGTCTGTCAGCAGTTGTCTTGGATGTCTATTTTTGCCCTTTTTTTTCTGCCATCTATTCTGGATGTGCTGAAAGGGGCGAAAGACAATAGATAAGTGTGCTGGTCGGAAAGACTGGCATGCGGTTTAGGTTTACACTTATATTTAACTGGCGTGCAAGCTTGGATTTGTGTTCTGCTGAATGCTATGTGAGACTCAGCTGTGCACTGTTATGCAGAGTTAAGACAAGCCAGGAGCTGCAGGGACCACAGAAAGGAGAGGACAAAGCCACCTGTTTATTATAGAGTTTTAAATCACTGCTTGATTTTTTCTAGTCACTCTCCTTCAGTCTTTTGGGTCGGAGCTGAGAAGTTGGCACAGTACTTCCTTAAATGTTTCCATACACAAGACATACAGTTATTAAAATAGCATTCTTGCTTTATGGCGAACGCTCAGAGAGGATGAAAGGGTGGGGGTTAGTGGGGGTTGGTGGGGGTTAGTGATGCCTGGAGCAACGTAGGAGTAAAATGTATAAGTTCAAAACAGACAGAATGGAAAAGAGCATGATGCAAGACAAAGGGTTTCAAGTTCGAGTCAGCTGTTAGAATTTAAATGGTGAGACAAAATGTGAGCTCTCTATAAAGCCTCATATATTTATTTATAGCTTTATATATATATATGGGGAGCTGCACGTGGTAAATTTTCAGTATCATTACACAGCATTGAATAAAATACATGTTTTTAAGCATTCTTTATGCTGTTTATGAATACTTTTCATATACATAAGTATGCTTCTGGGACATTTATTCTTAATAAGTAATGGATCTCGTTCGTCTTAAGAAACTGCAAGTGTAAAAGAGGAACAGCATGGGATGGATCCTACAGGATAAAGGTATGCAGCCGTGTAGAGATTCACATCCATAAAGCCATCACACTGGCACTCAGACTGTCGAGCTGAATAATACAGGACTCCCAGTCAGTCCCCGGTCATTCCCTTCCCCCAGCCAATCAGCAGTCATTTCCTTCTGTCCATCAACATGTCACACGAAAGTAATAAATATCGATAGCCAATAAAGACCCCCCATAAATTGAAAAAATCGAGGGAAAACACTATATGGGAAATAAAATCCACTGAAAATGTGGCGGTCAGTCCGAGCGTGGGAGCGCGTGTGTGTTTGTGTGTTGTAGATTGAGCACCAGCGGTGGATCGATAGCCAGTCGATGCAGTGCACAGAACTCATTTTGAATTTGGAGAGCATTATTTTCTCACTGCGCTTTGGCAGGAGGTGGGGGGTTGCGGTGGGGTTGGGGGTTGAAGGGGGGCAGAGAAGCAGAGTGTGTGTGTGTGTGTGTGTGTGTGTGTGTGTGTGTGTGTGTGTGTGTGTGTGTGTGTGTGTGTGTGTGTGTGTGTGTGTGTACTTCAGGGAGCTCTTGCTCCCTTGACTTCATGTATATTAGGAGACTAATGTTCAGCTGAATAATTGATTAGACTCTGCTCTGTTTTTGATAATTAGTTGATAGCTTCTTAGCTTTAAGCTCTGAGACTCTGAGGCTGTGATTTTATTTTTTATTATTGTTGCTTTGTTGTTGTTTTTTTAACTCATGTCATAGCGGAACATCAGTTAAGATCAGCACTCATCTGTGGAGTTTAGAGACAGAAAGAAAGATTTGCTTTTTCTCTGTGCACCAAAGCTGTGGTCTTCCTACAGTATGCAGCTCCAAACAACTGTGAATAGAAAGAAAATAAATATTATACACAAATGCAATATTTTAAATATATTTTTAAACCACATGTATTTATAATCATCTACTTTTATTTTTAGGTTAGTTTTTGTTGCTGTCGCTATTTAGGTGTGAATTATTATATCATTTTTAATCTTATGGATCTAGTAATATAGTAATCACAAGGTTTCCAAACTAAATATTTGTCTGACTGAACGTGACAGTAGCTGAAGATTCATTTCTAATTACTCTTATAAAATTAAATGTCATGTTTATTAAATGACACACAATAATATATTATTATATTTTATATACTTATAATAAAATATACATTTTATTTTACCTCAGCTACTCTGTAATATAAATTATTTTATAAAATAATGTATTAAATTTATAAAAATAAAAGGAATTTAAGGTTTAGAGTTTATTAGTCTCAGGCATTGACCAGATTGCTCTTGGTCATTCTAACATTGTTCTATAATCACAGCCATGATTTTATTTCACACCACACCACAGTGTTCCTCTGTACTGTATGAATAAACTGGTTTACACACAGGTCACAGGTCACAGATCACAGATCAGCCTTCCGTAAAGCCTTATCTCAGCTGTTCTAGCAGAAAACACACAACTGCTCTCAGGTCAGCTCCTAGTGTAGCAAAGGTTACTACAACTGTTTATTGTTTTCGTGCTGCTATAACATGAAGGCAGGCACCGGAGGCTGCGATCGAACACGGCGGGTTTTACAGGTCAAGGGTCAGTCTGAGGAGTCTGTTAATGTGGTCAGCGTGGGAACTGATCAATCTCCCTCCTCCTGAGGTGTGGCCAATCATCATCCTCAGTTTAATAATGGAGCAGACAAGGATACCTGGCCAAAACAGTCCATACAGTACTGTATATAACCTTGATAATCATCCATTTCACACACGCACACACACACACACACACACACACACACACACACACACACACACACACACACACACACACACACACACACACGCAGAGCAAGAGAGGGTAAAAAACTTCTATAGAATCAGATTTCATTTTCTCCATTTCTGTTTTTTTTTTATCTTTGTATAAATAGAATAATTATACCGTATATTTCTTTTTCTCTGCATTACAGTGGTATCACTTTTATTATGCTCAGCAGTGGAATTTCCAAAGAGCTGAACTGTGGATGTACTGTATATGTACACTACATCAAATCTACATACACCCCCCTAACAGCTGCTCATAGATGATGTCTATGTCATAATTTGCTAACCGCCACCTGATCTCAGACTACTCGATTCGAGCCGAGCTGAGGTTATTGCAATGCTTTAGAACACAATATTCTGAACAGTAACTGAAACTAAATAAAAGATCTCAGATCTCGAGATCAAGTCTCCACGGGACTGTGGGTAGAGAGAAATGTGCCCAGAGTAACGGGTGGCCACCTGCTGCTCAAAGTCCCAGTGTGCTTATCACCTCAAGCTGTGGACGCAGGGGAGCAAACAGAGGCCTTGCCATGTTAAACATACAGGGAGATTTCCACTGGATCAGGAAAACGAGAGGCCACATGAACTCTCAGTCCTGAGCATCTGCACCATAATGTGGTATAATACCAAAGCCTAGTAGATCTCTGCATTACTAAGCGAATCTCAGAGTTTCCTCCTGGGGCTGGAGGAGTGCTGAGTTTTCCCTGGAGACTTATATATAGACAGATATATAGACTTTATACATTGAGGAGACACAGCGAAGACAACTTCTGACACATTCTATGTTTCACACCTGAATAATAAAGCACTAAAGGATGTTTATTAGTAATGAAATTACATTTTTATACTGTACAATTATTCGTAGTAAAATGTCTAATAATTTATAAATTAGAGAAGTGATTCTCACACCAGTGATATATACTAAACCCACTCGCCACGGAAAAATTAATTTGTGTCACACCGTGGAAAGGACGTGTATGCGATGGCGGATGAACAGATGTCCACCGAAGATGACTCAAAGCTCCTACGCTGTCCTACAGTCTCATTGAAGTGACTTCAAACCCCTCCCGTAGGTTTCCCCAGCAGCCACGCTAATCCACATCCAAGAAGTCAAAAGGATTCATGTGCCATTTCTTTTTTTTTCCCCCCTCACGTCTTTATGTAAATGTCATTTTGGGATAGTCTTTTGTGATTCCATTAATCTGGTCATTAAGGCACTTCAAATGAAAAAAAAGCTACTTATTAAAAGCAGTTCCAGCTGTGTACCCTCGTTATTCTCTCTTAACAATGCTTGTGGCAGTCTACCAAAAACATGAAGAGGGGGAAAGACAGCCCGCTTTTGGCAATTTGGTGTATGTTCCATTATCGCCATTCTGGACTTCATTTACATTTGAAAATAACTGAACATTCCAAGTGCTTAATCAACGTACCTTTTGTTTTAGATGATATATTACCATAATATTAGCATGCAGTGTAGTGTAGTGTATAGCTAAATGCTAACACAGCGATGTGTCCGAGTTATTATAAAGGTGATAACTGACCGTCTGACCATACGCACCTTTCATTGTAAGTAGTGAGTGAAAGTTACTGGTGATGTTAATACAAATGAAGGCGCTGTGTTTGAACAAAGCCAGTCCATGATCTGGGTCTGGTGCTGATGTGACAGTAAGAGCTGGACGATAATTCTTAACATTTCAAAGCTTTAAACTGTTAACAATTACATCTCAGGGGTCAGTGATG
>NC_062519.1:21578325-21640825 GCF_022655615.1 Tachysurus fulvidraco
GAGGAAAGCAAATGCTGTTAAATTACTCAACAATTTGGTTTGTGATTCTTATTTAAATTAGTCAAATTCTGTTGTAAATTAAATTCTTATTTTAAAGTATTTTAGCAAACAAATAAAATTACAGCAAAGACTACATAACAAATTTTCTTCAAACCAATTCAGAGAAAAAGCTTTAATTTCAGTGAAACATGCCAGCTTTTTTCTTTGTGAATCTACGGGTTTTTTTTTTTTTATCTTATAGACATATAAATGATATATAAAGCCCAGAGGCACTCTTTTTTCAGATCCTGGATTGGTGTGAAAATCCAATCCAGGTTTTCATTTATCTTTATTAAAAGTACAGGAGAACATGAACCCTCACTTCACTCTCTTTACTTTTTGTTTTCTTCAAGTTCACTTGAATTTGCAATTGAAATAAACTCACAAATCTTTGACTTTAAATCTTCGACAAATCTTTGACTTCTGGTTTTCAGAGAAGTAAACTCTGCCCATTTTTCTAACTTTCTCTTTATTTTTTATTTCAGGTTGATGACCAAATGAAGCTTCTCCAAAACTGCTGGAGCGAGCTTCTTATCCTTGACCATATTTTCCGACAGGTGATTCACACCAAGGAGGGCTCCATACTGCTGGTTACAGGGCAACAGGTGAGTGTGAGGTCTATAGCGTTCCTCTTTTACCTTTTTACTCATCTACACTCCACCTCCCTATAGAGCTCATCAGGCATCTCGTCAGTGAGGATCAGCGGCCTTTAAAGTCCTATCGACTGGCCGTGTCTGTGCAGTCACTACTCCATTAAAAATAGATTACACTTATAGGTACGAGTTAATGTGATCAGAATAATCAATTGCGCATTTCTTATCAAGTCAGCAGAGTCTGAATAAATAAAACAGCTGGTTAAGCATGCGTGAGCCATCGCGCTCAGTGAGAGGAAGAGAGAAGAGGGAAGAAGCTGTGATTTACTTTGCTGGTCTCTGAGGAACAGCAGTGGGTGGATGCCTCAGGCTCTGCTCAAGTTCTCAACACAGGGGGTCCTTTCATTCCTTATAGAACACACACACACACACACACACACACACACACACACACACACACACACACACAGTGACACTCAAAATGTTTAAATTGCTCATTACGACTAGATTATTGTGCTGCTGGTTATTCTATTTATTAGTTTTTCATCACTCCGTTTCAACAAAATAAGAACTTCAACAAAATGCTCAAAAACTCATAGATATTAAAGTTAAAGTAACATTTGCTGAACACCTCTGGATCCATTCACAGCTTCGATTCAAAGGCAAATAAATGAGATGGACGAGTAGAATGTGTGCATGAGCAGATCAGATCGTCTCCACTGGGTTCTCACAACTCTGGCTGCGCTGCAGGATGACGGCGTCGTCTCTGAACATCTGTGTGAAAGCTTAGGAATGAAATGATTACAGACTTGAATAGGATGTGGAGAGTGATACTACAAACATATGGGAAAGCAGGCTAGGTTTCATTTCAATCTTTAAATTTAAAAAAAATTCAGTAATGTGACCCCATTTTGTGACCTTGTTGAGATTAATTGCCCCGTGCCCCTGTGTGTGCGTGTACGACATTTATAACTGCCTCTTGGTCCATTTCTAATTCTGTTATATTCATTACTGAGGTGCTTGTGGACTGATGTCTTCAAGTTAGGCTCCAAATCTACAGACTAAAGCTGAGCACTAATTTTATGTTCCTCATGATGATGATATCAAAATAAAATATATAAACATAGTCTGTTAAAGCACAGTAAGTACAGAACATCAGTAAATATGTGGATTAAACCCATGTTTTCTTTTTCGTTTTAAATATTGTTTAGGATGAGTATTGACTGTGTCTAATTTTGTGTTTTAATTAAAAAAAATGAGACTTTTTATAGAAAATGCAAATTTCCTGTTAAAGATGGCAGACGTCCTGGAGTTGACATTTGTCTTCTCCATGCAGTGTTACACACAAGATCACTTTGTCTCTAGTAGTAGATCATGCCTTGAAGCCTTGCGGTGAGTGTGGACAAGCTCTGTGTGTTAAGTGAGTTCTGCCTGGTCACTAGTCTCTGCATGGAGTGTTGAGGGCTGACTGAGAGCAACAGGATACGAGCAGGAGGCTGTGTCTCATTTGCATATTTTGGCTAATGAACAGCTAGTGTTGAAAGAGCCTGTGGGGAGAGAAACAGAAAACATGTGTCCTATTGTGTCCTATTATTCTACAGCGGGCCAGAACTGACAGCTATGTCACACACACACACACACATGCACACACGCACACACACACACACACACACACACACACACACACACACACACACACACACACACACACACACACACACACACACAAACCTTCCCACTCATTTAAACATAGCTTCACTCTTTGTTTTTCTTTTATTGTTTCATCTCTCTCTGCCACAAACCTCCGTGGCCTTCAGAGCAGTTCAGATCAGAGAGACGTATAATCAAATGTACATCAAATGGCTTTGTGTTTTCTTGAAATGCAGCTGTAATGGCGCTCCTGAGAGTGTTGGCAAAATTTGAGCATTTTCTCTCTTCACAATCTTCCTTCCATCATTTACCCAGAAGATAGTTTTAAAAGATTTTGGGAATTAAATAGTTAAAATAGTTTTTTTTTTTTTTTTTTTACATTCAAAAGCATTTTTTTATTTTATAAATGCTTCTGAATGTATTTTTTTACAGGCAACATGTTAATATTACTTGATCGTAGAAGGAAGAACTAGTGCAAATTCTCTAGACTGGACTTAAAAATATCATTCATCATATTTACACAATAAATAAATTACAGTCTACCTGCATTTTTTAATTGCAAATCTTGCTCCAAGGGAACCCGCCCTGCTCTTAGGAGGCCGGCCGTCTACCGACCTCCAGAAACCCTGGCACAGTCAATTATGGTAATGAATTGTCAATAAATATAAAAATTTAATATGGCCTGCTTACAGTGAGTGGCAGCTAAGGACTTGCCTCCAAGACAAATTTGCTGCTGCTGCAGATATTAAGTGCACCTGAAAGGGGAGGGCTGGGCCTGCTAGCCTAGGGGACCTGCATGCTTGTGCATCACCAGTCTCCGCTTTTGTTTGGAGCGAGGGTCCACCAGTCCATACACTGGGGATAAAGAGAAACGTGCTGCTCTTCCCCTGTTTATTTTGATGTTGATTATCATTCCATGCTCACTCCTGTGTACTGTGTCTGTTGTGCTGAGAACGTACACACACACACACACACACACACACACACACACACACACACACACACACACACACACACACACACACGCTGGCTGTATTTGCACTTGTGTGCGTGGGACAAGGTAAACTAATGTACAAGAGATATCAGATATTCATTTGCCTTCAACTATGTTCCTTCTTCCTATCTTTCTATCATATTCTCCATGTGCCCACTCGCTCCTCCAGGCACGCTGAGATCACTCTTGATGGTTAGCCGACACCTATTTTCTCAGGTCTTTTAACTACTCTCCATAACTCTTGATGTTTGTTGTGTAATTGTTGGTTGCTTATAGCCATTGCATCCAAACAAAACCTAATTGACCTTTATATACATGTGACCTGTGTGAGATAAAAATGCAGTGTGTTATGGTGTTGCAGCTGCATGTTCGAGACCACTAACCTTTACAATCTGTTTGCATACTCTTCCTCATCAGGTGGACTATGCGTTAATTGCATCTCAAGCTGGGGCCACACTCAACAACCTCCTGAGTCGGGCGCAGGAACTGGTCAGCAAGCTGCGCTCCCTTCAGCTGGATCAGAGAGAGTTTGTCTGCCTCAAGTTCCTGGTGCTGTTTAGCTTAGGTGAGTAGTGGAAGAAAAGGAAAGGAGAAGTGCTTGCTCCCAAGGTTCCTGGTGAACCTGGTGGTTCCTGGTGAACCTGGTGGTTCCTGGTGGACCTGGTGGTTCCTGGTGGACCTTGTGGTTCTTGGTGGACCTGGTGGTTCCTGGTGGACCTTGTGGTTCCTGGTGGACCTTGGGAAAATCCATTTCTAATAGTTAAGCTTTGTGTTGACTTGTAATATGAATATTATCACCCAAAGCCAAAACTGCTAAAACGCTACAAACATTCCTGCCACCAGACGAGTGAAACATGGAACTGAAATACTATTCTCTTAAACTAAAAAAAATCCTAAACAGTTTAAAACATTTAAAACTCTTTGAAAACTAATTTTCAAATTTATCTCACAAATTTCACCTTCATCAATGTTTAGCATAAGTATCTATGGGCTACACCATGGTCTACATGAGTAGACACATCTCTGCACACATCTTTAGGCTTTAGGAACACCAAAAGCTCACACAGGTTTTATTTTTTCTTTTGGCAGATTAGAAATAAAATGTCTCAAAGTTTTGAATATAATAATAATAATAATAATAATAATAATAATAATAATAATAATAATAATAATAATAATAATAATAATAATAATAATAATAATAGGCAGAACCACAGAATATTAAGTTAGATATTTGTGTTTTTGGTTGTTTGTTATATTGTGTTTTCTTTACCGTCTGGAGAGTAGAAATATCATGGTATAAATTTAAGTTCATGTCTTCTTCTTCTTCTTCTTCTTCTTCTTATTATTATTATTATTATTATTATTATTATTATTATTATTATTATTATTATCATTTTTGTTGTTGTTGTTTCTTGCTTATTCAAGTCAAGATCATTGTAAAAGGTCATCTTGATAAGAATGCTAGCCAACACCTGAAAAATTGATCCAGCACGTTGTTCTACATTGATCTACAGCATTACCATATCACTCTTCTCTCTTATTTCATGAAATAGAAAATACAGAATGTTTGTTGAGGGTTGTGTATGCTTGCTTTGGCCTCAGTTTTGTTTTTTTCCCATCCGCCCCCTTTTGAGCAGCTCCACATCCTTCCTTATGCTTAACAAAGGAACAGAAAGGTGGTGAAGCTGCCGTAAGTTCAGCCGACTCAACCTTATGGGGTTTGAGTGTGTGCGTTTGATATGGTTGTTGTTGCTGTTGTTGTGTGGCAGAGGTTTTACCCGGCAGGGGGATGGGCATTGAGTGTAAATAATTTGGCGGAAACATCATCCATAATAAAACACTTACCTGAGGGAAGTGTATCGCCCCCGGCGCTAGCATCAACCAGCTCGTCGGCCTGACTGTAGGCAAGTAAGTGACTGGAGATTAGCGCCTGCACTGATTAGAATCATCCTGTGGACAGAGAAGGGTGTGTGTATGTGTGTGTGTGTGTGTGTGTGTGTGTGTGTGTGTGTGTGTGTGTGAGAGAGAGAGAGAGAGAGAGAGAGAGAGAGAGAGAGAGAGAGACAGAGAGAGAGACAGAGAGAGAGAGAGAGATCCTTGCCAGATGCTTTTTAGGTGTCAATTAATAAAAGGGTAATCAAACAAAGCATTAAATGACCCCAGTGCTTTATGTATAATATGTAAGGCATCTTTTCCTCTCATAGTGTCCAGATGTGGTCAGTTTAGAGTGGGGAGATTTCTGGGATGTCAGTGCACTGCTGATCTTTCAAACATCAACACACTGGGATTTCCTTGAAGGCCAGATTTCTGACTTAATATTCTGGAATGGTCAGCAAAGGTCAAGTCTACTAGAAAGTTGAAGCACCTGGATTTCTGAAAAATTCATACATTTTGAGACAAATTTTTTTTTATGTCAGATTTGGTTGGAGTTCGGCTTGGCACAAGGATCAGATATTCGTGTAAGCCACCACTTTCTTCACCTCCCAACGCCTTGTCAATTCTCCCTGAGATCTGTTCATTCAAGGGCCTCCTCAGCTTCTACCCAGGCCCAGTCTTTCCTCTCTGACCTGCTTTTACAAATGAAGCCTTTTAAAGGAAATCAAAGGCACATTTCGCCAGGCTTGACATGCCATTTCAGGCCCATAGCAGTGAGTTGCAGCCGCTTTTATCAGGCCGGCGATCAGTCACTGTCGGGGGTGTGTGGGGCTCTTTGTAAAGTTAAGTGTCAATAAAGAGGAGGATGGAGACGGCTTGACCTGGGAGCAGTCATTTGTTTCCTCAGATTTGTCGAAAGGAGCGATTGCATCCAGCCAAACGTCTTCTGCACTCTTTCGAATGGATGGAGTGGCTCTCACTAGAGCTGAAGGCTTTATCAATGGGTAAATAATTGCACCAAGAGCATTGATTTCCTGCGCTGCAAAAGGACCTGCGGAGGCTGAGCAATGGTGTTCCGTTGGCAGGGGGATTGCTTGTCATGACTTTTGCCAAGACTTTACACCCCTGAGTTGTCATGTGGTCGTGTTCTTCCACCGGACAGATTGTTTTGGTAGACTCAGGTGGGAATGTCCTGCGACGAGTCTTACACATGACTGAGCACTTCACTGGGAATATCTGATTATATGTATGAGTTGGGGAAATTCTTCGTATTAGAACATATTTCCTTGAGTTTTATCTTCTTTATTTATTTTATATTAGTAAAATAAACTTTAGTTCATATAAAAGAGGATGAATGATTGGCTGTACCTAGAAGTGCTTCATAATGACCACACATCCAGGTAGACTAATTATTTAAAGACCTTTCAGAACTATAGAAGCCTGCAGCAATGACTTCTACAGTATGTCTTAATTCAATTACAGAGATAATATTTATAATACAGGTGGGTTTTTAGCAATTTGACACTGATGGGTGTTTATTTGTGAGGTCCAAGTGTGTATTAGTATGTATAAACAGGAAGCTGTGGGTGAACAGTAGATAATGGTGGAATTTCAGGGTAAAAAGTAAAGCTTACATTTATTTGTGTTCATTTGTGACAATATGCAGCAGCCCTCGACTGAGTGGACGTGACCGTCCTTTGCTCAGCGGCGTGTGTGCTCACTGTATGAATTCATTGCTCTGAGCAAACATGTTTATTTGGATTTCTCTTAAAGGCAGAAAAGCCTCCAATCAACACTGAGTGTTCTGATATTTTACAAATCTTCAGTAAAGGCACTAGTGGGCGTACACAATGACCCTAATATTCAAGGCTTGTTTTTGTTTGCTTCCTGTCCCTACATTAGAAATGCCAGAAATCAAAAGCATAACCTGGACAACATGTGAGAGTGGCTCTCTGCAAGACGCTGTCTTTATTAGGAACCCTAAGAGGCTTTCAGACTTTATAAAGCTTTAAAAGCTGCAGAGATCTTCCAAACCCTGCTGTGTGGAGCAACAGTACAGGCTCCAGTCATTAAAGTGATATCAGCGGCTATTCTACAGCATTCTAACTTTAACCCCTTAAACTATCTGGAGCTGCCAATGGCCAAGACTAACATCATTATAACTATATAACACATTCATAACTATATACTGCATCTTTTATTAGTGTTCCAGATTAATGTACTTTAAAATGAATATGCTGTGAATTTAAAGCTTAACTCCGATACAACTGACTAACTGCACTGCATACAATGAACTCTACAGTGTCTACATGAATGACTCTTCTTTTATTCTTTAAAAAAGATTACATTAAGCAGTTTGTTCTAAGTATGTATACAAGGTGTACAAACATGTTATGTAACCAATGTAGACAATCATAAGCTAGATGTGTGTTTTACTTTTTCTCGTCTTTGGCTGTAATCGACTCATCGTGAAATCCTTCCTTTTCGTTCTGTATATTGGGATAGATACATCAGCAGAGACTTTCAGTATAGTACGGTACAATAGGACCTTTTTTAACAGAATATCTGGACTTTAAGTTACATCAGAATATGTGTTTAATTGAAACGAGAACAAGCGTATTCTATTCTCCAATCGAAATGTTTGTGTCTCATTTCCTTCAGTTGCAGCAGTTGATAACTTTTGGAACTTTGTGGATTTAACAGACTGCTGTTTACAAAACTTTTACAAAGGCCCTGCTTCATTCCCAGATGATGTGATTTAGAATAGACCCAATGAGATGTATGTGCTCATATTGCTCTCTCCACCTGTTCTGTGTCCATCTCTCTCCCTCTGCCTCTCTTTCTCTTCCCCATCCTTATTACAAGCTGTCAGTTTATTATAAAACATTAGGAAAGCAGAGGGACACTTGCAGTTACTGTCTTATCGATCCGGGGGATAGATTCTGTGATTTAGAGCCCGGCCCTCCCGTATTTCCACATTCTCAGGCTCCTATTAAGCCCTGTGCTTTCCTTTGGCTATTGATGTATCAACATTAACAGTTACAAGCAACTACAGAAAATCAATGGCCATCTTTTATTACCAGCTGCAGGAAACGGTGGCCAGTCTGCACGTTGCTACTTAGCAGACAAGAGAGCCTGCAACATACTCTCCACATGTCAGCTGTTTCCTAACTGATACCTGCACTGGAAATATCAATCATATGAGTACTGGTGTGTTTCTAGCAGTTTTAACAAAAAAAATTGCCCTACGGCCAATCACTATTCTTCAGCAGTTGAAGCCAGGCTGTACTACGAACAGCATCCTGCTTACGGTTGGACTTTTTTTACTTTTCTTGAAACAATCCCAATTCTCAAAATCAGCATAGAAATATAGGCAATTATTTAGATATGTTTTATAGATATGTTTTACAAAAGCTGAAATGGAAATAACCCACACTTTCTGTCTATCAGCTGAATTGGAGAGAATGTTTGTGAAGAGAAAGAGCTACACAGGAGCCACGGCCAAAACAGTGCACCCTTAAAGATTCATGAGAACCGCAGTCCTTCCGGGACAAACATACATAAGCCTTTTGTTTATCCGATCAGTAGACTGACGTTCACTATTCAAACTCTGCATCCTCTACAGCATTGTTTTTTTTTTAGTTTTAAAAGGTCTTGTTGTTGTCTATATCTGCTCCTACGTATTGCGCTCCAGGTTTTTCAGGTTTTCCTGACTTGTGCTGGATGTTATAGCTCTCAGATTGTTCCCAACACTTTTATTGTATTGCACTTATGTACATTTGCTAGCTCAATTATGGTCAATGTCTTCATTGTTGTGTGACAAGCATGAACCTGGATGCCTATATGTGGCTGATGAGAGCATAAAACAAGAGCTATGGTCGTTGTACGAGTTGCTCTATTGATCAGATTCCTGTCATTATTTAAACATTGCACACAAACACATATAAGCAGAGTTACACAAGCTCCATCGCACCTCCACCCCTCCCAATCTGTCATTTCTGAATCGATCCTGTGAATGATTTCACTACCACAACCATCCATAAAAGCTTGCTGGTTTCACAAGAGGGGAAATATGTAGCAGCAGATCATAGACCCTGGCCAGGCTCCAGGTTAAACATCCACCCACTGAACAACTGAGCAGACACGAGCCTTTCAGTGTGACCCTTGTAGTAGACATAATTATTCATTTACTGAGCTCTTCAACTGCTTACAAACAAGCGAACAAATAAAAAGCCTTCTGCTGTACAACAGTGTGCTCTTAAAAGATAATGTTAATTGATATTTTTAAATTACTGACTGATTGAACTTATTGCTTTAGCATTTCTTGTGAGTCTTTACATTTAATATACTGTACAATCTGCAGTGAGTCGAATGAGTGTACTTTTAATCTTGCCTGCATTGTCACCATTAACTTTACACCTTGGTCCTTTTATTACATCATATTTCATATATTTATTTATTTTTTTCTAAAAGTAATGAAAAAGTCATCACAAATGCATCTTTATCCTTTGTAATGTCACAAAGATTATATTCTTACACCAACCCCAGGACATGGTACAGTAAAGGAGGTTTGTTTCTGTTCTTCCACACAGACTGCTTCATACTAGAGTTCTGGCCCGAGCACAAGACCTCTGAAACTAGAGACGGTGATTAAACACAAAGACATGAACGAGCTGACAGCTGCTCCAGACCACTCTCTTGTCCTTCTATTGCAGTGCTGTAGTATATTTAACGGAACAAAGCTTTGGAATGTTTGCACTGTCTTAGCACTGGAAAAAATGCAGCATCATCAGTCTACCTGTAACGTAAAACCCCGAGTCCAGAAAGTGCCATGTAGGGCTGGGGGCTGAGGCTCAATTATAAATGTGTTCCTTTCAATATTGATGCTTCTCTTCCAGCTCCATTTATGGATGGGAATCCACCACGCCTGTGGTGAGCATGTCCCAGTAGGGTGTATAGTGTCTTTTTGGTCCACTGTAAAAGTCAAGTCAAGCAGTGTTAAACTCGCATTTTACGAAGTAAAATAAACCATTTAAACGGCTTACAAAAGGAGAGTTCTTTCTACAGGAATTGGCTTCACATTCTGAATATTGGCAATGAAAACTACAGCTTTGTATAAAAGTCAATACACTATAATAAGTGTACAGTAGAGTTAATTAGTTATTATAAGAATAAATAGTATTAAGTGACTCGTAATGTCACACTTTGGTTTATATAAAATCTTACATTGTTTTTCAGATATGCTGGAAATGTACAGACTCATAAATTAGCCCGACTTTGACAGGCAGCTTACAAATATGTCATGTTCTATTACCCGTGAGGTAAAAGAGACCAGGGCTACTCACATTGTGGAATAAATTAAACTCAAATTTGCACTCCTGGCTTTCATAATATCCTAGCAGCTTAAGTGTTGATTTGGACGAGAGAGAGAGAGAGAGAGAGAGAGAGAGAGAGAGAGAGAGAGAGAGAGAGAGAGAGAGAGAGAGAGAGAACATCTTGGGAGAGATGTGAAGATGTCTGTTTCTTTAGTCAGCACAAGCAGCGTTCGATAATTAAGCAAGAGTAGGGAATAGAGGGAAAGTGTCTCTTTATGTAGGGGGGATCACATTATGGATTAACTGTCCTTCACTCAGAAAATATACATCCCCAGGCACTCTGGTGAATTATTAATTCATATTCTTCAAAAAAGGGGAAAATAAAAAAACAATATTGATGGGCGGTATCCTTTAATGACCTCGTTAGGTTTGTGGTTCACATTATGGCTGGGTTTTTGGGCTGCTCCAGGAGTTTAGGGGGATAGTTGACCTCTGAATGATTTTCTGTCACTTTATCATAAACAAGAAGATTCTGATTTGCCCCTTTACTCTTGTATGCATGTGATTAGTGGTGAGAAGATGGGCAGAATGTAAACCAGACACTCCAGAGGGTTAGACACTAGGAGGGAGAGAGAGAGAGAGAGAGAGAGAGAGAGAGAGAGAGAGAGAGAGAGAGAGAGAGAGAGAGAGAGATATTCTTTATTCTCCACATATGACTGAACTTTATATTGTTAGTTAATTAGTATCATGATATCGGACTTTCTTGTGTTTCTTAATAATGTTTAAGTACTTGTACTTGTGTTGCTGCTCTTACAGCTTGTAGATCAAATACAGTCGGTAACAATCTGAACTCCAATGTAACATTCGTAAACCAACTTTTCTAAAATCTTTTATTTCAAATGAAGTTTGAAGTTTAAAGCTGCCTTCACCGACGGCCTGTTAATCCGGCTCAGAAAGGTCAAACACTAAATGAATTTTTTTGTACCTCTCACACTATTGACATTGTAGATTGTTTCTTGATTAAAACCTCTCATCTCTTCTGAAAACCATCAAGGCTGCACTAAAGTCTACAAGTGACGTGAGCAGTGAAAATCCTTGTTATAATGTAATATACAGCATTTTTTTTAACTAAAATTAATTATGTAACAATTATTCATGGCACACGTAGTGCTTAACAATGTTCAAGTTGGCTCAGTGATGAATAAATAGATGCAAATGTACGTCCCCTGACCTGAGGAAGAAGCAGAGCACCTCATGTTCAGTGTTTGTTAAGAGAAGGACTTGCTGATGTTTCTAGTGTTTATTTCATCACACCTTAGGCGGTTTTCCATTCACACTCCCCTCATATTTGCCCCCTCCATGTGGCAAGCAGAGTGGGTTAAACCTCTCCTTGGGCAACCCAGGCGTCTCCTCTACCTCCATAACCCACTGGCAATGGACTCAGATTGGACTTAATGTATCCCCAGCTGGAGCAGTCCTGTTTAATTCACTTTCTCAGAAATGGGACACTCTGGGCCTAGATGTCCCATTGGACAAGCCAAGGAGCAGCAGATTGAGCCTTTGTGCTTCATTCTGACAATGCTGACAAAAAAACATCTACGTTTTTCTTCTGGCTCTTCACAGCTTAGTAAAGTGGAACACCCATCGGACAAACACAGGAAGATCTGCCATCATTGATATGCATCGTTAACAGAGAGGAAAAGACATGCAGAAAGAGAAGAAAAGTTTGTAGACAGCAAAAGATGAGCTGCAGGCAACCCACTAATAATGAGCAGATTGTGTTAAATCTGATAGTTTTAAAAGATGCATGTTATCACTGGACTGCATACCTTTATAATGTGTATATAAGTAACACTCACTCATGTCATCATATAATCAATATTTGGGAATCAACATGAGCTCATGTTCTACTAAAATGATCCATGTTAAACACAATTGAAAGAACTTAGGAGTAATTGAATTAGTGAGGAACATGTGGCCCCCATGATGGATGAAGGAAGGTTTTTGAACCTCGTGCAGCTGTAGATTGGTAGCCACTTGAAGAGCCTAAAGTAAAAGGAGCACAGTGAACGATCAATATTAACATATTGATACGACCTATTAATGGGTTTTACAACACAAATATTTATGCTGTTGCTCTGCAGCACTCAGCACAGACACACACATGGGTTAGCTGTTGGGTAAATAATGTTTGATGATGACCAGGCGGGCATTGGCTGTGGTGTCTTAACTGTTGTGTGCAAGGCAACAGGGGGCCTCCGTGTGTACACTGTGGGCGAGGGGGCAGTGTCAGCACCGCCCCCAACTTTGATTGGTGTCCATCAGGCGGTCAGGTTAATGATGAATAGAAATGACAAGGTGCAGGTTCGACTGATTACACGATTACAGCCTACCATAAAAAGAAACATCGGAGAGAACCTAGCAGGCAGAACGTAGCACCTTGCCCTTTGAAACTGCTTTCTCAGAAATTATAAACAGCACCAAAATCTACATGCTATCAACGCACTCACTCACAGACACACACACACACACACACACACACACACACACACACACACACACACACACACACACACACACACACACACCTGTTCCTGAAACTGTTGTGTTTCATTGCTCTACACATCAGCAGTTGCTTTGTTTGATTAGGTTCATGTTTTGGCACTCAAAGAGAAAATCGCTTACCCTCCCATACAGCCAACAACAATGGCTTCATAATTTACAAGCCAAGTTTAGTTTGCATATTGCATATTTGGTATAAATATGTATAATTTCTAAAGAACTGTCATTTTCATATATCAATTGTACTTTAGCTAATTAAAATAAACAATAAATTCTAACTACCAAATCCTTTATATATGTGTATATATTCAGCATAATCATAGATGTGTCTAAATATACACAAACAGTAAAGCATCAGGAGCGAATGGGGGCGGAAAATGGATACGAGGGGTCATGTGGCATGATCGCTAGTGAAATGAACATTGTATCACACAGAACCTAAGGGTCTGGAGTCGAGCTTCAGCACAGCCTGGCTGCACACTGAGGCTGTTTCATGTAAAAACTTCATAATTAGTCCCACAGTGGCTAAATGTTAGAACAGAGATAGAGACAGAAGATAAGAGTGCTTATTGTGTACCACTTTAACCTGACTGAAAAGAATCTGCTGCTGTTCTCTGTTCGCTCTGATTGTCAGTAGGGCATTATCTACTATTTCATTCTGTGAACAAATTAAAAAAACAGGAATTCTCTCTCAGAAACCTTGTTTCTCGCTTAAAGCCAAAAGGAGCAAGCCATCATTGTTCAGCAGACAATTTATTTTTTTTTTTTTACAAAACCTCCTTTTTCATTATTTTAAATGTAGCCTACAACAATTAGCAAATAAATCAGTGTCATTTGTATAAATTTGTTTAATTAGTCTGTAAATACAAAAGGTTTCATTAGCTTTGCTCTATCTCAATATTTCATGTTGACTATAGGCTTCAAAATTTCAAATGGGGAAAACTGGTAGCATTTTACTTTCTAACCCCACTTTAATTAGGACAATGAATATGACCTTAATGAACAGTAACATACACACATTCACCAATAGATTATGGCTTCTAGTATCAAGCAACACACACACAGACACACACAGACACACACACACACACAACACCCAATACACGAGGCATGTTTTATTTCCCTGTTTTCTAGCTGGGGTTAATATTCACATGGGTGGAGCAGAGAATGTAATTGGTTTCCTCTTGATAGGCCCCTCCCCCAACACTAAGCTTTGCCCAACGGTGTCACCCAGGGGTCAGGGAGAACATCCTCATCAGGGCCAAGAAGGACTCACTGCTTGTTCTACAGACCTCATTACACACTGAACAATCTACAACTCCGCCTCTCTCTCTCTCTCTCTCTCTCTCTCTCTCTCTCTCTCTCTCTCTCTCTCTCTCTCTCTCTCTCTCTCTCTCTCGCTCTCTCTGACCATCCTCTGTCTCTTTCTGGGGGCTAGAACATCTTTGATTATTTTGGCAGGAAAGACAGTGCCAGCTGCCTCATTAGCCCTGCCCGAGCGGGTCCAGGCACTTGCCCAATCAGTGTAGTGTCAGGGGCAGACCTCAAAAAATAATTCATAAAATATTAAATTACACAACCTCTCTGTCATTTAATGGTTTAATGGTTAACATTGGTCCACAATGAATGAGCCAGAAATTAATTTTAAGAAATTTGTGGATGAACCTGTCTGACGTCAGTTGGTTGTACTGATTAGATTCTACTTAATATGAATGAAATTGAATTTTTATTTTATTCGCTATAGAATTTAAAATTGTCATTAAAATTAAGTTACCTCCTGGCATCCGTAGCTAAAAACTACAGATTTTTTCACAGACTTCTTGAATCCCTTTTCAGCTCAAATCTCTTTAGAAACTCGGCACAGAAAACAAAACATGGTTCAGTGCTGAGAATATGGCTGGATTAATTAAACATACAGCAGCAATCATCAGGGTGTAGAGAACAGTCTCTCTGCAAAGTGCTCCTCTCTATCTGTCTGTGTGTGTGTGTGTGTGTGTGTGTGTGTGTGTGTGTGTGTGTGTGTGTGTGTGTGTGTGTGTGTGTGTGTGTGTGTGTGTGTGTGTGTGTGTGTGTAAATATATCTAATAATATATATATATAGTATATTTAAATCTGAAGGTGCAGATAGGTGAAAGACTGATTTGTGTTGATTTTGTTTTTGTGTTGAAGGAAAAATAATATATAATTAACATATGTTTGCGGTCCAGACTGTGAGACCAAGATCTAATGGAGCAGTTAATAAAAACATGACTGTGTAGGAAGAACATAGTTTCAGTATTTTGTGAAGATCATCTTTTAGTGTTTGCACTAAACTAAGGAATTTAGGAGAAAAGGCCTGACTGTACAACTGGCACAAAAAATACAGCACTATATAGCACCACTATTTAGCTGATTTAGATCCTTTCACTTGCCGCTGGTGTCGGGAAGGTTGATACTGCGTCTTCCTGACAAATATGGTGTTTTTGTGCCTACTGAACTTCGCACCCCCAAATAAAACAGTAATATTAAGATATTAAATTTAGTAAAACAGAATAAAAACAATTCTAATCCATCTAATGGGTGTATAAGGTATGAGCTGTGAAACATTAATTCAACATAAAACAACAAAAATAATAAACAAAATAAAGCCAATAGATATTATTTTTTGGTTCCAAATAAAATCTACAAACAAACAAAATAACAAATAAAAGATCATCTACACCGCTGTGTTGATTTGTCACTTTCTATTCTGTTGCCCTTAAAAATCAACATGTGGATAAAGTTTATTTCCATACAAATAAAAAAACAATATTTTAGAATTGTTTTCATCTGTAATCTCAAATCTTTTGTTTGCATTAAACCCGTGCGGTAAAGTGGCAATGTGAGCTTTAGTCTAATGGATGTGTATTTGTGTCGCCTTAGATGTGAAGAACCTGGAGAACTTCCACCTGGTGGAGAGTGTTCAGGAGCAGGTGAACGCAGCGCTGCTTGATTACGTCATGTGTAACTACCCACAGCAGACAGATAAATTCGGCCAGCTGTTGCTGCGGCTGCCTGAGATCCGCGCCATCAGCCTGCAGGCCGAGGAATATCTGTACTACAAACACCTGAACGGCGACGTTCCCTGCAACAACCTGCTTATTGAGATGCTGCATGCAAAACGAGCTTGAACCAAACATTTCTGAATCAACACAATGCACACACTGCTCCCAGACAACAATCTTCCAGTCCAGCATCATTAGCAGCCACAGCATTGCAGAACATGCACTCAGATGCCTCCACATGCCGGTGTTGTGCTTACACTGCATGGTTCATGTTGTTTCAGTGAATGATTTGGGCCAAAACAGAGAAGAAGATGTCAATAAACACTTTTTGGTTGAGGGGAATGCACTCAGCCCCTGATCCAGCAGAACAGTGATGTACTGACTTCTGATGTCTTGGTACAGGTTCTTATATATTTGCAAAACGTCTGCAGTTTTGTGAGCAGCTAAACGTAATTATTTCCTCTCACTGAGACTGTAAGCTTGAGGGTTTGATATGGCACATTTCATTTCTTCTCCACAACTTGGACCAGTCATTGCTCTTGACAGCCAGCATATGAGCTGTAGATTGAAGTCATCTGGATCAGCTGATTGTGACTGTGACATGTGTCAGAAACGTAACGACATGCAGTACAAACAGTACTATCATGTTCAAATCGCCTGACCTTCTTCCTCTTACGTTACAGGTTAAAAACATGCCCTCTACGAAAAACAAAATGAACTTTTAACCTCTAAGCCAGGACTCATTCTTTTATTTCTAACTTATTAAACACTTATGTTTATCAGTATGGTCTCACTGATGCAGTGTTAGAGAAAAGAACACTATAAAACTGTAAGAGCCTATAAGATCCTTTTTGTCCCTCAACTCTACCCCCTCATCACAATGTGGACGACGCTGTTGCAGAGCCAAGACGAAGCAATACTGCCTCAGTCCAACCAGACCAAAGCCTGCTGCAGAACAAACCCAACAATCACACAATTTTATTGTCAGTATTATGTGAGTCTTGCCTTATTTTATTACCATGCTAGCTAACTGTGCTGATGTGAATTATAACATGTAAAAATGTAATATATATATATATATATATATATATATATATATATATATATATATATATATATATATATATATATAGTATTAATGTACTACAACTAAGCCGAGGTGTTTACATTCATGTGGTCATGTGGGAGAGAACTGTGATGTAAAGTGGAGGTGAGCTGAACTGCTAAATTGCAAAGCAATGAATTCTTATATATATATAAAAAAAAAGATAAAGAAAAAAAGAAAGAAAGAAATCTGTTCTTCTGGTTTGCTTTCTTCAGTGTGTACAGTTTTCATCTTGACCAGTACTTAACAATGTCGTGAGACACTAAAATCAGAAAGGAATCTCACTTTATATTTGTGGTCAGTTTGGTCAATTTGATCATTTTTAACTGATTGTGCAAGCTTTTTTTTTTTTATCTTTATTTCACATTTTTATGTTCTCCTTTCATGTATGTCACTGCATAAGCATAAACATAATTTATTGTGCACTGCTTTTACCCGTGTGTGTAAGCACAAGGACCGTCAACAATGATGTATTTGTACATTAAAGCATGTTTTTTAAAAGAAAATGTATATACGCAAGACGCAAGTCCACAAAACATCTGTCCATCTCTGATGAGAGGCATATTCAAGTGAAGTCATGTGACTGTGGCAACTTCTTTCTCAGTATTCGTGCTTCTGGTTTATACCAAAGACAGCATCTGCCCTTTGACGTGTAGTTACCTGATCTACATCTCGACTAACGAGCAGCAGCTCAGATCAGCGCTCATCATCGTCGGCTGATCAGACGACCAGCTGGAGGGCTTGGGATGTCTTTCACAAGTATTGGGTCATGATTAGTGTTGGGACAGTAATCTTTCTGGACATTACTGAATGTTTGCCTCACTTATTAATGAAAGTAATTATGGTGGTCTCACTATATTTATTGAATTTTGAAAATAAAAATAAAAAGCTCTTTACTTTGTATATATTAGCATTGTAAGTCGAGTCATCTTTTAAATATGTCTTCATCACAGAAATCCCAGTCCCAAATCTACTCATGATGTAACGGACGGTGTCTGATGGCCTGAGAATATATCCTGCTACATACACTTTAAATACAAATTGGACAACACTCGACATAACAGGTTGTGCTGTTAAAGGACAGTAATAAACAATGTCAAATAAATTACCACCTAAACGTAGGTTATTGTCTTATAAAGCACGGCTGAAGTCTTTTCCTCACCATCATCACCTCGTTTATTTCTCTCTTAATCAGACAAAAGAATATACTGTACAGCTTGTCCTGCTACTAAGAAACCCAGAAGACTTTCCTCTTTCAGAAAACTGTCCATGAAGACACACTGACATTTGAGACTCTTTCTTTAAAGGCTAAATAAAAGTCTCCTAACAGAAAATGTCATCTTATTCTTTGTTAAATAAGTGATTAAAAAATAATAATTTTGATATAATAGACAATGTGGAGCGTGTGCCTTTACAGGTCCCTGTGTAAAAGCTGTTACCAAACAATAGCCTGTGAGAACAACAAATTATAATATAAACAATAATTATGAAAAATATATTACACATTAAAGTATAAATGTTATGTAAACCATATTTATGAGAGACAGAAAATGCTGTCTGAATTTAACAGTAATATTACAAACATAAGTAAGTACAATTATGTACTCTACATGTGCAGAACAATGTTATACATACATAATGTTATAAATTACATCAAATGATCTGCAGCAAACTTCTATAAATAGACAAAAGTATATTTATGATTATAAGCTACTTCACAAGCCCTGAGTGCCTGAGTGCTGCTATGAAGCAGTTCATTACACACCTTTCCTTCATATTTCAATAAAATACTAATACTCCTATTTAGATAGTAATCATTTTATTTAATAATTACACAGGGTACAGATGTTCACAACAGATTTATTTCTACACGGACACTGTGGGTCTAAAAATTAAGTCTACACATACCTGATAAAACTGTACGATAATCGAAGTCAGTATAATCATGTCAGATTAACCACATTAAATGTAGCAACTAACGAAATTTATGTCAAAAACAACAAGAAAAAATAAGTACAATGATTTATATTGGGTTCATTTTTTTAACAGCACAAAATATATAATTATCTCAGGGGCATGTAGACTTTTAATATCCACTAAGACATGTGAGCTACAAGTACAGAAACAATATCAATGTGCTTGTAAAATATAAGGCCCAATGAGGTGAGATCCACGCTGAACCCATGCTCGCTCGTTAATAACAGCCATGCCAGGGTCCCTGTATTGTTTGTATATACACTGTGTTTGCAGATATCACAGAACTAAACAAACATTTTGCCTGTTTTCTTTGAGATGTACAGTGTGTGAAGAAGTAAGAATGTATGTTTCAGTTAAAAGTCGCTCCTTTGCTGTTGCGTTGTGGAGTCTAACACGTAGCTCGAGTGCAGCTCTGAGCCCATAGGGACATGGAGACTGCATGAATCTGCTTTTCCTTCTACACACTGGACTCTGTTATCCTAAAACACAAACAGAAATCCATAGAATGTGAGTTAGTTGAGTAAGTCAGAGCTTGAAAAACACATAATAATAACTGTTTGTGTAAACACTGTATGAACGGCCGACGTTGTTCGAATGCTGTACGCACTGGCAGCTCAGCAGTGCAGGCCAAACGAGTCCTCATTCACCACTTCAGTTTCAAATTCCATTGAAATTATATTTATATTTGACTGACCAACCATTTTTAAAAATGCTTTCGACACCCACTCACATTTGTGAAAGCAATACGTTGCTCAGAAGCCGGACAGTTTATCTCCATAGAGACGTTATTTATATATTCTAGTGGTCAAAACTGAGAACTGCACCAACTGAGGTGAGAACCATTCTGCCCCATGCTCACTTGTTAATAACAGGGATGTCAGGGTACATGTATTAAAAATACTTCTTTTCTAACAATTCATTTTAAATTAAATATTAAATGTCCACCAAAAAAAGACAAAGTTCTGTACTGAACTCACCTGAAAAGTAGAAGCTGCTAGCCAGAATGCAAAATGACTGTAAATCATGTACAAGTCTGAAAATCAACAATATGAAACAGTGTAGTGTGTGAATTGTTCCGATTTCTTCACCCATATGCAGCTCTTTATACAGAATTGGATATACATACCACTAAAATGAAGTGTAAGTAATAATGTTAATTAGAGTGTATTTGATTGTTATGCTAAACTTTACCTTATCGTGCAACAAAAAAAAATCTTCAGATTTAAAAAGAACTACAGCGAAGGTCACCATCTTTCATTTAAATACATGTATTATGTATAAGTTTATCTCAAAACATTGACACCAAAAACACTGCTCTGTGTTTTGCACGTTTAATAGTCATTAGGGAAAATAGGGGGAATATAAGTACCTGGACCTCGCTTTTAGACATTCCATTAATTACTTGGACAATGGCACAACTTTAGAAGCAAAATTTTTCATTTTAAAACCAGGACAAAAAAGCGGGAGATGGAGAAAGAAAAACGAACGCGTATGTATTCAGCTCCTTCATGCTATACTGGCACTTAAATCCTACAGACCTTCCATAAAAAAGACTCAAGGTTATGTACGATTGAAAACCCCCACAAACAACCACTTCAGAAATCCATTTAGAGTCAGTGCAGGAGCATCTAATTCAAACATGTTGTTCTGCTAAAATGGTCGCATTCTGTCTTCAAAAACTCTCCTTCTTCCCACTCATGTTGATCTGGCCTCTTTGTAAAAGCGATTAAACTCCCATCTTCTGAAGTGAAGACACTATTACAGGAGACCAGATGCTTAGTTCAAACAGGCCGTTAGACACAAAAAATGACCTTTTGTCAGAAATGTTTGGCTGCTGGGGTAATAATACACCAGCTTGCTCTGATGAGGACGATGATGGAGCGTATTCCTCATGGAAACCATGTTTCTTGTCATATCACTGAACATTCATGATATTCAGATGAGAAAGCTTCAGAATCCTACAATCCATTTTTCCCTAATTAACCGATGAACTTTTCTCCCGCAGTGAAGCTGCAGTGGAGCGATGGCCATTTTGCCACACTGAGTTCTGAAACATAGAAATGTGCAATTATGTTGAAATAAAAAGAAATGTGCAAATACTCTGAGTTGCCTTTGGAGAAATTTAGCCCTTTAAAATGAGAGATGAGCATATCCAAGGTCAGAGCTTTATTGTGTCTCATCCATTTCAATCCAAGCAGATTCAATGGTTGAGTGTTTCTTTGTTGGCTGACAATGGCAGCGTGGTCTTCAGACACAGCATGTTTGATAAATCTGCTTCATAATGTCACTCAAGGTCACCTCAGGTAGCCTTGAGGGCCAAGTGTGTGTCTTTACCAATGGGAAAAAGATGGTTCTGTCTCCCTCATCACACAGGTCTAAATTTTACCCAAATACTGATGCCAACACACATCAGAGATGAACACACAGATTTAAAAAATACCAAAGACTAACATGTACAACAAAATCACTCAGTAGCATATAGACCCTGGAAATTGAATATAGACCCCCATGTGGTGGAAGTGTGTGTAGAGTGTAAGTAGCGTGTAAGGATGTGTGTGTACGGTGTAAGCAGCATCTCCAGTGAATCCAGTCATCCTTGAATTGTGACCCAATCATGCAAAGCTCAGAGAGGAAAATGGAGTAGAAAAAAGTTCATGCAGAGAAAGAATCACAGATCAAACAAAATAAACAAGCCAATCACCCCAAAGCCCCTGTTCTGTCTCACATACACACACTGGATACACCAGCTGGGGGATTTTGGATGCTCAGATGCTCAAATGACAAAATCTCAAGTTATAAAGCTGAAGAAAAATCAGAAGGACACATTAGAAAGTGTTAAATTTTTAAATAGTGTGTTTACTGAAGAATGAAAAGAATTCTGGCAGGTAGCTCCAAAAAGACATTTTCACATTCATAGATGTGTTTTTCACCCCAGTATAGTATGCACATTTTCTATCAAGGTTAATGAGGAGCTGGATTTGGACTAGATGCTGTCCTTGATTTATTCTTTTTGCTAAACTAATCCTCTAAGCGTGTTTTTATCTGCTGTCAGGTACCTCAAACACGTTTCTTAAACCAGGCATTTCACACACGCTTAACAGAGGACAATGACAGAAAGACATGGCAATTTGGGGATATCTCAAAGGATAGCAACAAAGCTTATAAGTCTACTAGATGCAGAAGATGAGAAGAACAAGGAAATTTCTTGCTTCTTTTGTTCACACTGGTAAAAAAAAAATGTGTTGGCAAGATTTGGCACTTCTCCTCTTTTTTCTTTGATAAACAGCTGTTCATAAATACCACATAGGAAATAAGCACTTATTTAGTCTGCCAGTAGCCCCTTGGAGATTGTGCGGTGATCGCGTCCCAACTGCAGCTACTTGATATCAGAGGCCTGTGTGAGCCAAGTGAACATGACACACTCAGAAAAAAAAAAGCCACATCACATGGGCTGGAGCTCCGGACCATCAAAGGGAATGAGACTAGAGCTCCAGGGACCTGCATCTGTTCCAGCATGCTGAGGCTGGATCTCATCACCTGCTGAGAGAACAGGCCAAGCCTGTCAAGTTGTGATTGACCTGTGGCAGGCGTGGCCATCCCCTCCTGACACTGATTGGCTTGAGGTCTCATGTCTTGAGCATTTGAGTGTGTGAATTGTGTGAGTGAATGAATGTTAAGGAGAAATGATTGGCTGCTAGAGGGTTCAGTGATGACGACTTTAAATGACTGCATCAGAAATTAGCCCCTTTTTCAGGAGGCTTTAATAATGACTCACACTGAAAAAAGTGCAACAGGATAATCTCACTGGTGTAGACCAGGTCTAATAACATTATTATTTAAAACCACAATTCTATACAATTCTCTAAAGTTCTATACTTTTCTGCTTTCTGCAGAATACAAATTTGCCCTTACCCATCAAATGATGTCTCAAAATCATATCTGTTGTTCTTCCAAAACCGTAACCCAAGTCTTCTATTAAAACCTACTGCCCAACTGATGTAGACTATCTATTATCAAAGACAAAAAAAATATCAGCCACTACTGATATTATGCACTTTTACTCCTTACTATGATGAAGCCTAAAGTCGAGGAAGAGAATTCTGATCCATGAATGCTAGACACAGAAAGAGCAAGGCCAGAAGACTACACCTACAGCAGGTGAATTAGATCAATACTTTTTTTTACAGACACAAAAAGACAGTCTTCTTCGATGTGAAAAAAAGCTTCTGGCAATAAGTAGTGTAAGCTACAAAGACTGAGAGGAAATGTTGTCCTGACTAAATGCTCTAGTCGAAATCACACATGCACTTTTAAAGCTCTGAGAAAACAATGCCATCACTTGGCAAGTGAAAGTTAAAGATCAGATAAACTGGGAAAGAATTTCATTGTGTTGTGTAGCAATTAAGATAATGCATCTTGTAATTATTATATATGCTTTTCTATTAAGCATATGTTCCGGTGGTGCAGTGGGCAGCGACACCGCATCACAGTTCTTTCTGCATCACAGCTCTACTTACTACTCTAAATTGCCCCTAGGTGTGAGTGAGGGTGAGCACTGCAATGGACTGGTGTCCCATCCAGGGTGTATTACTGCTGTGGACTGAATGTTCCTTGGAAAGGGTCCAGATCACTGAATGAATGAAATAACATGTGACCACAACAGCAATATACAAATACAGTAGGAGTATAAACCCTTTGCATTCCAGTGCAGAACACCTACAGGAAAATACGAAAACATACACCTCCTCTACTGTGTGTGTGTGTGTGTGTGTGTGTGTGTGTGTGTGTGTGTGTGTGTGTGTGTGTGTGTGTGTGTGTGTGTGTGTGTGTGTGTGTGTGTGTGTAAAAGAGAGAGAGAGAGAATATTGAGAACTAGAGTATCTAAAAAAGTTTCTGTGGGTTATGTCAAGTTTTTGTGTTTTTGTGTAAACAAGGCAGCTTATCACCCAAAGAACATCATGTCCATGGTGAAGCATGGTGGTGGTTGCATCATGCTGTGGTGCCACGTTGTGCTACTGTGCTGTGGAAATCAGCAGCATGAGTTTTGCTAATGTTCCATTTATACTTATCTTTGTACTCTGTTTATTTTGACTCATGCTGCGTCTTCGCACATGTTTTATTATTGTTTAAGGCTCAATTCTGTCGTGATTGTTTTCAGCTGTTTTCAGTTTTCATCCTTGATTTGTTCACTTATCAGCGTCATTTCTGATGAATTTTCTGAACCTTGCCTTGCGTCTTGCTTCCTGTTCTCTGTCTAGCCAGAGCCAGAGCTAGACAGCTACTCTTACTTGTTTAGTTATTTTGATCGTTTCCCTGCGTTTTTGTTCCCGGTTTTCCATGTTTCCCCAATAACCTGATCTCTGGCTGTTCATTGGATTTGGGTTTGAATTGCAACCACTGTGTTTAATAAAGACTGCTCCACCTGCCTCCACTTCCGTGTTTCCACTCCACCCACGTGACTGAGGTATCAACACCAACGATCAGTGACAGCTGGGATTGGGGATCTCGTCAAGATTCAGGGAAAAACCAATGACAACTCAAAGTAAATCCAAGTAAACAAAGGAATGGCTTCAGAAAGGGCAACATTTTAGAATGTTGGATCAAAATCCTACCAAAAACCATATAGCGACACAGACAATCATACTGAAATTTCATATATTTTACAAGGAATAGTAGAATTAAATAAATTGTTAAATTGCCTTTTAAACTGACTTTTACCCAAACAGATGGGTGCAGAACGTTTTTTAACAAAGTATGGGTTAAAAAGTGAGCACGCTTATTTAGTAATGTTTATTCTTTTTTTCCCCCAAAACATTTCTATGGATTTTTTCACTTTAATTTTGATAGTGGCTATATCAAATTATTCTACAATTTTAACAGAGGTGTGTAGACTTTTTTATATCCACTGTATGAATAATGTGTGTCTCAGAGGAGATTTGTCAATGAGCTGAAAGTCTGCTGCTGTTTTCTCTTCATGGACAGATTTTTAAAACAAAATCCATTTTTTGATTTAATTATCCATGATTTCATTTATTTTACAAAATACTGTATAGGAGCTTTTTGTGCAGGAAAAGGGATGTACAGTACTATAAATAGTTATAATACTAATATCAATACTATATTATTATTACAAAGTTTGCTCATCCTTAGGAGTTTGTTTGTGTCTCTATGGAGGTCCACAGAAGGACCACAGTTTTTTCTAAGGTTGTTTGGAGAAGATGGATTTGTCTGATATAAAAAGGCACTGTCTCTATAGTAGAAGCTTCTAAAAGTCATTGGTCAACTGGAATTCTAATAAAGTTCATTAGAGCTATAATAAAACTGACTCTAATCCATTGTTTTAAAATGACCTCTGAAAGAAAACGTGTTAAAATCTGACACTGAGTATTAAAAAATTCACAGTCAGTTTTGCTTTCTTTAGTGTATTGTTATACACCAGTAGTGTATATTATGGTATATAGTGTGATCTGTAAAGTGTTTGCTTTAACAATGCACACTGTACAAAAGCTGCTTTAAATAAATTCAGGTATAGATTTCATTTTGTTCCTTATGAGTAAATCAGATGTAGTGATAAAGATAGCTTTAAAAAAACACTTCAAACATAGACTACAGGTATGACTATTTCCTATTATTCCATTTCTATACTTCTGGTTTACATCTGAAAAGAAAAACAGATATGATTATTTTAAGCACAAGTAAATAAAGAAGTATTTTTTTAGTCAATGCATCATTTTAAAATTTCAACAAAAACAATTTATTTAAAAAAAAAAAAAAAATCCCATAACCTTCATAGTGGAAGCACTGATTCTGTTCTAACACCATATCACACCATGGTAGTATAATGTTAAGGTATTTTCTTATTACTAAACTAGAGAAAACACCAGCAGTAATTAAATGCAGAAAAAAACATTAATTGAGGTGAAGATTAATATGAAAGTGTGAAAACACAAGATCAAGTTCTCTTCTTTCTGAGATGAGTTAAATGACGGAATAGTATTATTAAGCAGCTTTGTGCTCTTATACAGGCAGGTAAGGAGGAGTGCAGAGCACAAAGCAGCACGGTAATGAAGTGCAAATATTTTAAATGAAAAGCTTGTTGAAGCGAAATTAACTAATGTTCTTAACCTCATATCACAGGTTTTATGGAAGCGGCTTGTTCACTTTTGGTTTGTTCGCAATTAGACAAAGATAAATTGTTTTTAATAAGATAACAGATCATTTGGTCTAGGTGACAATTGTCACACAATCACGTCATCTTCGTCATGTCACACTTCTCTCTAGATGCTGACTTAGCCTAATGGCATGTTTAATAGCCAAGAGGTCACATCCAGGTTGGTGTCCTGCAGATCTAATGGATTTATCTCAGGCCCCTGACTCACATTTGGAGGTAAACAGGAAAATGCTTGCAGGAAGGAAGTTCTCTCTCTCTCTCTCTCTCTCTCTCTCTCTCTCTCTCTCTCTCTCTCTCTCTCACACACACACACACACACACACACACACACACACACACACAGACACACACACTCTCTCTTTCACTCTTTCTCTCTCTCTCTCTCTCTCTCTCTCTCTCTCTCACACACACACACACACACACACACAGACACACACACTCTCTCTTTCACTCTCTCTCTCTTTCTCTCTCTCTCTCTTTCTCTCTCTCTCTCTCTCTCTCTCTCTCTCTCTCTCTCTCTCTCTCTCTCTCTCTCTCTCTCTCTCTCTCTCTCTCGCTCTCTCTCCAAAGTGCTGTAGATTAAGCTGGACACAGCTCATGTTCATTATAAGTACAATAAATTGAGTACCAGCAGAGAGGAGAGTACAGTGGCAACTGAAACTGCTGTAAGGCTTCATATTTTTCATCTTTCACAGCAATATCAAATGGAATTGCTCAAATGTCAAGTGTTACTGAGGCCATTTACTATCTACTCACAATAAAAGGATTTTATGTAAAATGTCTTTATGAAAAAAACAATATATGATTAACTAACGTTAACGAAGAGAGATGATCAGAACACCAGACATGTTGGTATTAATTTCCATTGTGCACATACAAAATAAGGATATAAATGTGTTTAATTATTTATTGATCATATTATGAGATACTCCTCAAATTACATTAAATGCACAGAAATGTGGGTTGCACTTGATCTCTTTACTATGCTTGTGGTCTCCAGCTTTAAAACATTGAGCTTGAGGTCAGCACACGGCCTGTAGGAAGTGATTTCATGAGTGAAAAGATGTCAGCTTGTTTTCCTTTTTTCCTTTCCTGTTGTGCTCTGATAGCAACTTCCTCTCTAGTGGGAGTGGAAGTGGGGTGTTGCTCTCCAATCCACCCACAGCACAGGCGGAAATGTCCATCACACACGCCACTATTTCAATGGTTCAGGGGTGAAAAGGGGTGGAGCCAGGGCAGGGGAGCAGCTCTATATAGCATTCTGCATGAATGATTAATCAACATTCAGTCACCAGGATGAGTGTTTCCTTCCTTGCTTTTTTATCTCTCACATATTTCAGACCCATTCACAAAACACACACAGGCTGCCAGGACACAGTGACCTACAAAAGTGGGTTTAATGTTAATCACAACGGATGAGCAGTTAGCAAAGTGGAGCAAACACGGTTTAGAATGGAAAAAATATCAAAAGGAGGAAATGGTCTTGTTTCGTCCTAGAGAACAAAATCTAACAATTCCAGCATCAGGCCTGATTGTCAATGGTGTTCCAATAAATAAAACCATTGTTAAGTGTGCAATGATTAAAGACATAATAAAGGTGCCTGTGAGGGCTCAGAAGTGAGCGCTGGTGGTCTGTCCTTCTTCCTGCTTTTGGTACTGGGATTCAGGTGGCCGCAGCAGAGTGACACAAGTTGTTCACCGTTTTCTTCCTCTCCTCGTTGAAAGATTAGTAGAAGCAAGTGTCCTGTCAGTGATGGCCCCAAGTCACAGGAAATAACATCAGTGGCTGGCTACGTCTAACGAGGATGTGAGACGCCCCGATGGCACATTAACGACCGGCCTCAGACGACCAGCCGCATCTCCAGAACAAAAGAAAGCACAGCTGCTTTGATGAGAATTGGTTTAAATGGGAGAATAGCAATAACAATAACATGGGCACCACTTCAAAGACACCGAGAGCTGAGAGCTTTTCTACACTTTGGGTTTTAAAGCATTTGCTGTCTTTTTGTATAAAATGGTGTAGACTCTATTTTTCGATTGATCTTGTGATCTGCTTAGCAAGTGAGATTTGCACATATGATTAACAATACGGAGAGACCTGCTGTGGGAGACGACTGCAGGTTCAAATGTCACAGCAGACAAAAGTCAAAAGCTGTGTATTTGAAGAGGAGGAAATGCACATTCCACTTGAGAATTTATCTTTCTCTGTCTCTTCCCGTCGTCTGAATGGGACGGCAGACCTCTCGTGTGGCTGGGCAGCGAGTATAACAACACGCTGCAGGTGTGGAGAAAATGAATGCAGCACCTCCGCTGCTGAGTAACATGCGTGCGAATCAGGAGATCTCTGTGGGAGAGTGAGGCTGTGTGTGTGTGTGTGTGTGTGTGTGTGTGTGTGTGTGTGTGTGTGTGTGTGTGTGTGTGTGTGTGTGTGTGTGTGTGTGTGTGTGTGTGTGTGTGTGCAAGTGGGAGAGAGAAGTCCTGTGGCTGACAGCAGGTCCCTAGTCAGGATATGTAACCGCACACTGCCAAAACAGGAAGCTCACAACTCCCTTAGTGACTGACACGCCCTGGCTCGCTGGTGGAAGTCCACACAGAATCCATGCTGGACTGCGAGATCTCATTAAATGTCTCAGCAGAATATTTTGTCCTTCTCACCCACTTTAAACAACAAAAATTAAAGACAAGTGCTTTGGCCATGTCTCCTGAATATCTTTAGATTCAGTGATTAATATTCTAATCAATACCATTTTTTTTTTTTTACTAATAACTCGTTAATAATACAAATCGCAAACCATAAAAGAACAGCAATCCAGAGCAAATTATGTTCCATGAATGTGTTTGTTTGGCAGAACTGGGGTGTCTTTTCAATTCTCTGAGTGGATTTAAAAGAAAAAAAAATCTGAAGGACACAGAAGGCCTAAATTATAAGAGAGTATGAGGTACTCTGTGTCAAATGGAATCAATATGTTGAAATCTCAGCACATGAGAGATTTAAAAGGATGAAAACACCAAACATTGCAGGACATGCCTGGTGTTTTGCGGGACTTTGGCACAGCTGAGAATGATCAGTAGTTGTGTGTCTTGGGATCTGTCGCTCTGTGCTACAACAACGATTAGTGTAGATCGTTTGTGCATGTTCCAGTGAGTATCATTCAACCCCAGACCCCACCTCAATTTCTCCGCCCTGGCTCTAACTCCCTCAGGACTCCTGTGACCTTGCTCATGGAGAGAAGTTCTTGATATCTAGTGATTTTAATAGAATTCCAATTCCATTAAAGTACACAGTATATACTTAGGTATATTTTTATTGTTACAAGTCGACATCTAGTAGATGGGAAATGGAGTCTGGAATAAGAAACTCACACTGAGGAAGCATTTCCTGAGCTTGCCACCAGAGGGCCACAGTCTTTGATATAAATAATGAAAGAGTTTCAAATTATTAACCTTCTGGCTGTGTACAAATATTTTGCTGTTAAGAAAGCTACAGGTTAAACCTCGTGTGAATATGGCTACACAGTAAAATGGAGGCTTACAGTACCTGTCTAGTCTTGTGAGTAGCACTAGCGAGACAGCTGAGATCTTCTTTCAGGCTGTCATGGACACAAGGGATGGAGAAATGTCCTGTGGAGTATGACAAGGTCACATGGTGAGTCAGTGAGATGGTCAGAAGCCTGAATCACACACACACACACACACACACACACACACACACACACACACACACACACACACACACACACACACACACACACAGAGAGAGAGAGAGAGAGAGAGAGAGAGAGAGAGAGAGAGAGAGAGAGAGAGAGAGAGAGAGAGAGAGAGAGAGAGAGCAAGCCTGCACTCGGGTCCACAACAACGGTAAGCAGCATATGTTTAGAAAACACAAGACAAGATATCGAAGTAAACATAATAATAAAGGAAAAAATCATGATTCATCATGATTTTTTTTCCTTTATTATTATGTTTACTTCGATATCTTTTGTTCCATTCATTATCATTTGATTGAAAGTTTTGCTAATAATATGATAAATTAGATATCTTTAGAATGGCTTGAAAATTTGACACATTCACACCAAGAGCCGAGTTAGTGTAGCTGATCCATGTGTACTGACTGCCATGTTATCTAGGAGGGGGGAAAGATACAGTATAAGAGGAAGCTTAGAGGAAACCCACATAAACACACAAATTATTCACTGATCTAAGGATTGAATTTTGGTGCTTTGACATCACTCAGTGGCAGAACTGCAACAAAACACAAGTACAGTATTTCTACTTGTGTATAATTTAGGCTCTATATAATTCTAGGCTTCCAGTCACATTAGAGCGTTTTGCATTGGAGCTTCTTCTATAAAGCCCACCAGCTCTCCAGTTAGTGTTCAGGACACATGAGCTTCATGAGCACAAAGAATGAGAGGATTGCTAAAGTAAAACGAGATGTTTTGATGCTGTACTCTGCACACTGTAGTAGGGATATACAACTTCATCCAGATTTCTGTCAACCTTCAACACATTGTTTATTTTTTAAAGCAATTCAAATGGCTAAAAATCATAAATTGTTCAGATTTGTGTTTAAATTTTTCTGAAAGTCTTCCCTAATACTGTAGAGATCAGCAGATTGCTGAGAGCTGTGTCCCAAACTGGTAGGGTTCTCTGGGTTCACATAAATCTATCACATATCTGAGGGCTCACTGGAATGTATATTGTGGCTAAGTGAGATGTACAGTCCACACTAGTCAGATGTCATGTTGAGTTAAGAACAACAGAGGCTTTCAGTTCTGGCTGAATAAAACTCGTTTTCTGTTGCTCTTCTCTTCTTGGCAGATTCAACAGAGTCAGAGTGACCGATACTACTGGCATTGATGATGCTTGCTCTACTTCCACCAATGCTCAAGGTCTGTCTGGGTAATTTGTGATGGTAAAACTGAGCTCTGTTTCTTTTTTATTCGTTCTCACTGGTGTGGATAGAATGGATTTGCACTAATCACACTGCTATGTAATCTTGGGTTACCTTGAGAGACATTCCTATTTTATGCTTTTAAAGAAAATAAAGAATAAGTACAATAAACGATGGGTAAAGCTTTTTTTTTTTTTTTTTTGTAATATGGTGCTACTCAGATCAGTCATCAAATTACTAGAATTATTCTTCCTGGTCATACAGTATGCTTAAAAATGAATCTAACGTAACATGACGTGTAACTTGACAAGTAACCAAAGATTAAATTCAAGAGAAAAAAAGAGTTTGAGGGCTAATGAACTTATAGCTCTGTTTTAGGGAATCTTACTGACAGTCACAATGTGCTGAAACTCCTTCCATATAAACAATAATACAGGTTTGAATTTTAACACGTTTATTAGTAGTTTTAGATTATGCAGAGCTTCTGGCATTCGGTCGCTGTGATCGAGCTGCTGTAAGAACGATAACGCAGTAGAAAGAATACATTTAATATAAACATTTCATTTATCAGTGATAAAAATTATGAAGGACTCAAGGCTTTGACTCAAGGCTTGAAAACCCAAGTCTTAAACATTAGCGTTAAACCCGACACAGAAGAACAAATTAACTGCATGTTCAAGTTGATTTATAATGTTTAAAGCTCTAAAATCAAAGCTCTAATAGTTAATATATATATATATATATATATATATATATATATATATATATATATATATATATATATATATATATATATATATATATAATATAAATGTATAAAAATTTTGTTTAAAAATATAAATATATAGAAATATTTTATAGAGAATAGAATTGTGGTTTGTGTTTTAGAATTACATTTTATTTTTGAATAAAAATGAAATCGCCAATTACGCCATAATCAGAAAAGGTGGAGACACTTTGAGGCATTTATCTATAATATATATATAAGTAAATTACTTTTTTTTCTTCAAAAACAATTCATGAGCTTTAACACAAAATAAATTGTATAAATTAAATAAATGGTATTCTGGAAAATCACTTAAAACAAAAAATAAATTATATCTGTGCCCCTGAGTGTGTGTAAATTTATGCATAAGACGACTAACAAATGTAAACCTCAGTGGATCTTCTTTAAATCATAAGACTTGCATGTACTCTATACAGATTGCACTAATTTAAATATCTTATTTATTTCAAATATAGACACATATATTAATTGTTTTTAATCTCTCTCTCTCTCTCTCTCTATATATATATATATATATATATATATATATATATATATATATATATATATATATATATATATAATCCTTACAAGTCGGATTGTTATTGTGTCTTTTATTAATGCTGTGCAACACTTTAGTAAAGACTAAGAGCACTAACTGATCTGCTATGTCCAAGCGGAGAAGCACAGTATTATACACCCTAGTGTGCTGTGTTCCATATGTATCATAGAAAGCATAATGATGAGGAGGCTTTCTGTAACACTAACTTCCAAAAGCATGTGGACACCTGACCTTTACATCCATATATGATTCTTCTCCAAAGTGCAAGATGCTTGATGAGATTATGTGTGTTTTTATATTTTCAGGCTCTTTCAAACCCTGGGCTCATCATGCCATGTGTTGGAATGAACTTTCTCCTGAGCAGAGCTGGGACAAAACTGACAGAAACCATTTAGTGTTGCCATGAACTGGCTACCCGTCAGAAACATCTTCATTGTTCTCTGTCTCATCTACATGAGGTGAGAAGGAGGGATGAGCATGAGGGAGGAGGAGATGTCCAAAGTGGAAAGGTCAGTGGATTCAAGGAGTCCATAAATCAGAGGTGGCAGGTCAGAATATTTATGCGAATACAGGAGTGTCCATGAGAGACAGACCTCGAGACTTTTCTTAAGATGTACAGTACATGTATACCATGATCTGGTTATAAACAGAATACCTGAAGTTTTCAACTGTCAAGAACATGCTAGCAGATTAAATTTACACTACATATCACACCTAACACTTACAGTAAAGAGCGTTTTATATTTGAATGGGTTTTAATAAAATAGTGAATAGTGACGTGACATACGGCTAAGTACGGTGACCCATACTCAGAATTTGTTCTCTGCATGGGTATCCGAAGTGCACACACACTTATGAAAATAAGCTTTAAAATGTATATGAACAATAAATAGGTTCTTTATTCATGCAAAGCATCAGACAGCGAGATGAAGAAACCAGGGAAATTCTTTTGAAAATGACAACTGTAACCCAAGGAACTGTGCTGTCTTTTTTTTCTTGATGAAAAGTTAAAACAAAACTCGGGTCAGGAAGTTTTTACTTTTTGGAAAAATGTGGCCATGTTTCTTGGCCAGCCCACTCTCATTCTCACACTGAGACAAGCCAGACACTGCAGGATAATCACAGTCTAATAGGAGAGAATATTGAAAGCAGCAGCTCAACAACTGGATCTGCTTTCCTATCCTTCTCTCCTTCTTCTCTTCTAAAATGTTAGCACATGGCTGCATGAGATATAGATAATTTTATGACATGGTTTTGATAATCAACCATTATAAAAACAAGAAACATGTTGCCTAGCAATCGGTTGCTGTCTGATTTGGAGACTTTTTGAATGTAGAGGAAACCTGTGAGGCGTCCAGTGGCAACACGATGTAACAGGAAAATGCATAATGCTGTTACAGTCACGGTGGTTTTTAAAAATTCACACCTTTACTGGCAAACTCAACAAAAATTGAGATCTAAAATCCAGCCAAAACACACACAGAGTTCCGAAACACACACGGAGAAGCTGGCACACAAGGAAACACACCTGGTGACTCTATTGGCATGCTTTGTTGTGTTGGTGGTTGTTCTTGTTGTTGTTGTTTTCATATTATGAAGTTGTAAGGCTGTTCCCTCTCTGGTGTCCTATTTGCCATACATGGATGTTGGATGCGGAATGAAATACATGTCCACATACCAGCCCCTATCTAATGATTTCCCGCACCTGCACATCTGCTGCTGTTTTAATTAATACTCGAAGGAGGTTCGTTGGGACTAATCAAAAGCATTGTCACTTCGTTAAAATGAATGTCAGTTTTTTTTTATGATTGGGACAGGGGAGTTTGCTACAAAGACATTACTTAATCACCCCTTGTTCCAGTAAACAAGGTAAACGATCAATGTAAGGGGAAATGAAGAACACAGGTAGGTCTCGTTTTCTGAAATATTGATACTGTGGTCTTTTTATAAGGCCACAATTAATTACCCACTCAGGAGCATAGTGTGATTTCAATGCTGGCCTGAGCTTAGCTGCGTTTCTTTTTCATATTTGGCTCCTTGCCGAGCTGTGCTGCAACGCCCTTTCTGATTTATGGGCGACGGCTGACCTCTGAGACCGTAACACAGTGATGGGTGACTGGCTCTCAACGGTAAGCTACTGGCACTTGACAAAGTACCGGGAGCAGAATGAATTTACTTCTCTTTTCCTCAATCATCAACAGGCATGGCGGCTTGCTGCCCTGACCTCCGTCTCATCCTGACTGCTATAACAAGATCTCCTATCTTGGGCAGGAGAGCGAGACACTGGGGGGAGAGAGAGAGAGAGAGAGAGAGAGAGAGAGAGAGAGAGAGAGAGAGAGAGAGAGAGAGAGAGAGAGAGAGAGAGGGAGAGAGAGAGAGAGACGGAGAGAGAGAGGTGGGTGTGCTTGAAAAATTTACTGTCACATCTACTTTCCAATGAGCTCCAGTGAGCACTTCTTTCACCTTCAGGTTGCTTTGGTAGTCCAGGGTGAGAGAGAAAAGGCATGGAGTGAGAGAGAGACAGGCAGAAATAGGGCTGGGATTGGGTCAGTAGGGACACCAAGGAACATGCAAAAGGCAATGAAAAACTTTTTTAGGATCCAATTTTCCTAAGCTTATATCCATAGGCACCCCTTGTATGCCTTTAGAAGTCTATTTGCCTTCAAGACCAGGATAACACCTTAAAGCCAGTTCAATTTAATAACCAATAAATCTCCATGAGCAATGAAATTTTACTTTCATGGCTGATGGTGGCCACCAATCACAAAATCTGTGTGTATGAGTGTTTGGGAAAGATTATTAAATAGATATCTTCAACTACAACAAATATGTACTAACTTATATGTACTTTTTTCATTTAATTGATGCACACTTCGAGTTTAATGCAGCAATCCATGTGGTTTTATAGTTGTTACAATAGCATGAGGTGAGGCTGTAAATTCGGATGGTACAAATGCATAATTTTCTAAAGTAGGGTTTTAAATTATCCCACAGTGTAAATGTTGGCCCACTGCCGCAGCTAAGAGATGGCGGGTTATAATTGAAAATAAAAAAGCCATTTAAAAGACATTCAATAAGCCAGTGGGAAATTGATCAGGCTATAAAAGCTGTCCGCTCAGGGATGGGAGATGAGTACGGAGGCTGAGGTAGCGGCCTGATTTTGACACAGCAGTACTGCAGCCTTTACTCTCTGCCCTCCATACAAACCCACACGATAGCAAAATATATTTAAATATGCATTTCCATGAAATCCCATTCTATACTATTAAGGCAGGATCAATCCTAAGCTCATTATTAAAATGGATTCTGTGGTTTGTTACATTTGCAACAAGGTCACTACACAAACAAGAAAAAAAATTGAAGTAAAAAAATATATAACGCCACTGCTTCTTTAACTTTCAATTCTCCTAAGCATCCCTGCTTCACAGCCTCTGGCTATTGCCTTTCTCAATCTGTCCCTTGGGACGCAGGAGTTATGGGCCCTGTCGATTGAAGAGAAAGGGATGTTATTCCCTTGTCACCCCTCAGCCGCTCCTCCACCAGCACCTGCCCTGATCTATAGCCGCCATGTTGGGTGACAAGTGTCTCGATGCGCCATTGGTTTTAGCCCACAACCCCCACCAACAAAACTTGGACCACCTTCTTCAACCTGCCAGACCCCCTCATCAACCATTCATAATTCCTCCATCTCAGCACTGAGCCTCGCAAGCTGGATTGTAACACTCTGCTTTAGATAAGGTCACCCCTCACAGTACAGCAGCCATGGAGTGAAAACTGTGATCTGGCAGTGAGACTGACAATGAGCCAAGGCAGTTATGAACCATCTAAACTGAAGTCTCCAACATCAAACAGCTAATAACTTCAGTTTGACACATAAACTTTGCAGCAAATAGATGTAGTGAATTTGGAAATGACTAATAGAATAGAATTTGTCTATGAGCATACATAGACGAATTCCCGTTAACACAATTATCACGTTATATCAAATTTGAATGAATTTACCTACAGTGTCCTCTAACTGGAATGCCAAACCTATAGTAATGTATGTAAAGCTCAGAGATAGCAGCAGTATATTTTTCCTCCATAATTTGGTCCTGTCCATTTCCCATCCAACAGCCAGCTCTCCCTTATGATATGCTAGCTGCCAATGGGCAGGAAGACTTCCCTCCTAGTCTAAGTGCTGCTCATACTTTTCACATACATTCACTTATAGGAAAGCGCTATCTGACCTAATAAAAGAGCCCACAAACTCCCAAAATTGGCTACTGTCATTGTGATAGACAGAGGACAGAAATTTCTACTCTCTTGGTGCCTTGGCCATGGTTGGTCTTCACATCACCAGGATTATAATTTGTGACCTCTGGACAATGAGTGAATGCTTTTCTGTTGCACCAAATTTCTAAATAGATGTCTCAGATTTTTACAACTCCCAAAGCAATTTGCTGTTAGACATGCTCCTTGACTCTGCCTGGGCAGATTTCACTAAAGGCTGAATCTTGAAAACATTTCATCTCAAATATAAATACACATGAGCACATGAGAAGGGAGTTCAGTCCTTTCAGGCTGACATCTGTCAACAATTAAGAAGAAGGCTGGTGAGATAGGGGATAGCCACCGCCTACCAAAAACCCAAGATGAGAAGTTGGACATTTCATAAACCTGCATTTCTTCACGTCACAGTCAGCCTAAGGGTGTGACAGAACACACAGCATACTGTGATGTACAGTACAACAAATCCACAGGCCACTAAAAAAACAACTGTAATGGTGGACATGCCAGGTGGCAGTGTTGTATCCTTCAATGGCGGCAAACTTGCTACTGGCAATTGGACTGAATAAATAGACTGATTCATAAATAAATAAATGGCTCTAACGGACAGGGGACTACACAGAGCTGCAATCCATCATGGGTCCTATTATCATACATGGCGGTGCCCTATGTTTAAAGAAGAAAGCCAGAAGCAGAAACAAATGTCCTTATACTATGAAATTCATCAAACTTGTGAATTCTTCTGAAACTCTTTATCTCCCATTTTTACACTAGTTTTAATAGTGTCTTTTTTACCCGACAAATTGCAAAACACAGAATGAACGTCTCCAGGGTGAATGAGGAATCGGAGAGGAATGTAAACTGGGGCTCAAGTGACAGCGTACTGTGCTTACTGTTTATTTTGGTATTTACAAGAATAAGCTCCAATCAAATGCTCCGATACTGCACTCGCACCGCTACATGACTTTATTTGGAACCACATTTTTACTAAACATTCAGCTGCTTTAAAGCCTCTCTTCATCCAACTGCCAAGGTCAGGCGTTAGACACTTAGACACAGTTAAGGATAAACAATAGATTGCTTACATTTATGTGACAAGCTACATTTGATTTGGGGCAAAACATGCATATTGCAGTCCCTTTAAATGGTCTTGTGTTTCTACTGACATTATTACAATATTTATATAATATAAGCTTAATACGATTCATATTTTCTTTTATTCGGTGATAAATAAACAGCAAATGCAGACAATCACAAAACCATGACTCTTAATTTGTCATAATTTGTTGATGAGTGAATCTGCCTGAAAGACTCCACATACAGAGGTCTCAGGCCTTTAGGTTTCAGGATCATTCCCCAAATGCACGACTGCAAATAAACAGTAAATAAACCTCAACCTTTGGACCATGTGAATAATATAACTCTACACCTACTGTTTATGATTCCTATTCCATTCTCCGTGTTTTCAATTTAAGATGTCAAAAGTAAGAGTCGCGCCATACCATTGTGTTTGAGATGTTTAAACTATAATTCTGACATATATATATTTAAATTCTAATATATAACATAAATTCTAACTTATATTCTCCATTACTCATGGTTCTTACTACACAATTACAAGCATCAGCAGCAATAAAAAAATATATATATATAATTAATAATTAAAATAATAATTATCTATTATTATTATTATTATTATTATTATTATTATTATTGTCCATACACACACGCACACACACTTTTTACACAATACAGACAATGCCAATCAGAGTTCAATAATAGCAATAACACTAACTGTCAATTTATTATTAGTAGTATTATTTTTATTAATATTATTTTTATTATTATAAAACAATGCAGGTAAAAATCCATGACAACAACACAATTAGGTTTATTTTGTTCAGTCTGACCTCTCACCTCTATTCAATAAAACATATAAACAGTCTACATCAATGACTCATGACTCAAGAAGGAAAATAGATTTTTTTTTTTTTAATTTAAGAAAACCATAAAAAATCTCTTTTAATGGAGTATTAAATGTAATTTTGTTAAAGAGGCCACATCTGTTAAAACTGAGAAAATAGAGCAGCATGAGAGTATTTTCAAACTCAGTGGTAGACCTGTTACTGTACGATCACCTGATCAACTTTAACCTTCAGGTTACAGAATGAAGCACAACACTACAATTAATGGCAGGGTTATATTGAAGAAAATAGAAATGTTTCTTTTTATTCATTCGTTTACAATGTGGTGCCCAAACTCATTACTTTTCACAACTCAGTATGCACTTGTACTTTCCATCATCCATCGTCATCTCTGTGGCACACAATAACTGATGATGTAAAGCAATGAAAAATACATTCTTTAAATGGCTTGCATTTCTTGTGCTTGCTTTCACAAAGCAGTACTTAACCTTGAAACTACATAAGGACACAGCAACAATCAGCAATATAGATCCAACCTCACACATATGCAGGATCCATCACTTTATGGTTTCTACACTTTCCCTTTCACCTTTTTACCTTTTTTCTACAGCTTTCATATCTTCAGCAGCCCCAGGTGGCTTTAGAGAAAACTTTCGTGTTAAAAATAGATGATCTATACCCGAATTAGTATGTATAATATTTAAAAAAATTTCACTAATAAATAAACGAATATAACTTTCCTATTTCAGTGTATAATATGAATGAACAATGCTTTATGTGTAAGATATAGATATACAGATATATATAGATAGATAGATTCATATAGTTATTCGTAATTATACGCTAATATTATATTAAACTCTACATATTGTACATATTTTGTTACAAGACCTGACTTAAACAGTCAGAAATTGTCCTTTACTTAATGCTTTCATTTGATCTTAATGTTTAAAATAAACATTCTCTGAGTTGTGTACAAAGTTAAGGTGTCACTTTGGTTTAACGAAGCATCATTTTAGACAAAGGCTGTGTTCACTTTGTAGGCTATAAAGCGCAACATATTTCATACAAATTAATGATGTTATTCTTCGCTATCAATGCCCCAGCTGTAAAAATCTCACCCCTTCTCTTCTTTCTAGAAGAATCTAACTGGCATGCAGCCCCTTGCCAATTACTGTGATGCAACCCAATAATGTTGAGGTCAGAAAAGGCAAACGGAGCTCTGCAGTCTGCCGGGTCTGGAGAATGTTACCGTCTAAAACAGAGCTGTCATTCTGAAGTTCAAGCTCCCCACCACTCACTATTCTTTCCTCAACTTATAATGCAGCACAGATTTTTTTGCTGTACATATCCACTTTCCCAACCACACACACACACACACACACACACACACACACACACACATGCACATGCACACACACACACACACACTCACATGCACACACACACACACACACACACACGAACAGACACAAACACACACACATGCACACACACACACAAACATACACACAGGCACACACACACACGCACATGCACACACATATATACACATGCACACAAACATGCACACACACACTCACACGTATAGAAATGTGTAGTTTTAAAATAAATAATAAATAAAACGAGCTTTCCAACACTGCCATGGCATAAAGTCAGTTCAGTCACTTACTCCCAATGCTGTAACTCAGGCTGCCACAATTGCTGGACGTGGAAACTCTTCCCAGTTGACTGGCATCAAAGACATGACGACCCAAAGTGTCTGGCACCGGGGAGCTGCCAGGCTGAGAGTTAGTTATAGAGCTGGATGGTCTGGAGCTGCCACAGTTCTGGGAAGACTCAGAGATCGTATACCATTAGACCATTAGGCCGTGCACAGTCTGTCTGCTACAGCCCAGAATGAAAGATGTGAGGTAGGAGAAATATCACTAGCTGAAAGTGTTTCAATAACTTTTACCATTTACTTGTATGCTCATATTGTTTTTGTTTTGTTATACATGTTTTACCTTTTCTTTAACATTTGAGCACATTAATGATCCCCATCAAACATTACATGTAATCCATAATTCAGTCTCTTTTTGTCAAGATGTAGTCCACACCCTGGCCACATCACATAGTTTGGCTGTACGCAATCTCTTTTATCATTTTTCATGAACTCATCGAGGTATTCGTCATACTCCAAGTCTTCAGAAACCATGATTCTTTGCTCTTTCACACTACTGGAAATGCACACATATGCAGCATATAACCTGGCTCTTTTCCATCCAGTATCGTGTCAGAACTTGAATTAGGATCAAAAAACTAATCTGCTTCCAATTTATATCTATATTTCAGGGCTGTCATGGACCCAGACCCTGCTAGTATTGAAAGAGGGGTCGTTTTTTATTTGGCCAGTACAACTGACAGCTTTATTCCTCCAAGCAATCTGCCACAGTGTGTACAAGTGTGTGAGGTCATTCAGGTCAGGAGACAGTTGGAATTAAGCACCTTAACACCAGTGGTCAGATCTGCACCAAAATATTAGGAAGGAAAATTCATTTCATCAGAGAGGTTGAAGGGTCTGTAAGCATTAAACTAAATGTTTACAGGTGATTACTGTAGTTTCATCTGTGATAAAGAACGTGATCACTATATGTGTAAATTCGCCATTTAAATTCAGCTCAGGATGAGTAGGTATGAGTAGTTTTTTTTTGTTTTGTTTTGGTTTTTTTTGGGGGGGGGGGGGTATTTTTAATAATGAAGCCATAACCATTAAAATCAGTCCGCAGGATGACAATAAACTGGAAAGAACTGAGATGACGGTCGATCTTCACAACTATGCAAGCTGCACTGGTGCATTCTTCACACTGCTCCTGTCCAATAAAGAGCAGCGTTTGTTCACATGTGGCTCTATAGAGCATGCACACAAATATCACAGCACTCAGATACAGAAATGCGTCCCCACAGATTCATGAAGCAAAACAGCATTAGACATTCTGAGTGTTCAGCTTCCATCCTGTGGACTTAGGAAATTGTTAAATTGCCCAGAGAGGGCAAAAGGGTCCCACTGCTAATACAGTGTGTTACAATAAATATCAGCTGTGACCTGGCACTGGTGTTTGGGACACCAGTCATTTTTTACTAGCTACAGTCTTAATGGTGTCAGATCTGTCAAGTTGGGGTCAAAGGGAAGGGGGGCTGTATTCTAAAATCAATCTACCTTTAGAAATTGTCTCATTCGGCTCGCAATGACCAGGTGGCGCCTCCAGACCAAAAGGGACAAACTGCCGGAGGCTATAAACCATGACTAGGCTGGAGAAGAGTTAATATGATCATTCATAAAGGGACAACTTGCCATGGTGGACTTAAAGGGGAGTGTATTGTGTGTGTGTGTGTGTGTGTGTGTGTGTGTGTGTGTGTGTGTGTGTGTGTGTGTGTGTGTGTGTGTGTGTGTGTGTGTGTGTGTGTGTGTGTGAGGAGCACAGAGGTGAGGGGGACAGGGAGGAAGCGACTATTAAGTACTTTTAAACTGCAGGAGCTAAGTGATCTCCAACGAACAGCAGCCCTGCGCATAAATACTGAGCTGACAGTTTAATATCAAGGGACAAGCTTGTGCAGGATTAGAAAACTTGTAACCCTGGACTGCCGGCTGACATTCCTGGGATTGAGGGGGCCAGAGTGCAAAAGGAGGACGAGAGGAAAGGAGAAATATTATTTAAAATAAATAAAATAATAATAATAATAATAATAATAATTATAATAAGGGGGGCACAGTGGCTTAGTGCTTAGCACGTTCGCCTCACACCTCCAGGGTTGGCGATAATAATAATAATAATAATAATAATAATAATAATAATAATAATAATAATAATAATAATAATCGATATATATTATAAATAATAATAATCCGAAAGATCTTCATGGGCAACGACTATGGAAATCTTTTATTATAGAATCAAAGACATTTGTACAAAGACTACTGTACATTTCTCTATTTTGTACTGATTATATAATTATATAAATCTGGACTCAGGTAAACATTATAGAGAGCTTACAGAAAAATTTTGCGCCTTTCTCCGTTCCTTCATCCTGTTCAGTGTGCTGCGTATCTGTAAAAGAAAAATAAAACATTTTTAACCAAAAAGACACTGACTCACTGGAGACCAATGCTCAACATTCAAGTGTATAGAGTGAAAATCAATTTGGAGAGGGAAAGATATGATATTGAGCAACGAGCAATTGCATAAAAGTATGCGTTCCAGTTTGTCAGAGAAAATGGGAGATGAAAGTGACATGCGCCACTGCTAAAGTAAGTAGTGCGATCTGTCCCATCATCTGTCGCTCACACCAAGCGGCACACAAATAAAGTGCTGCAGGAAAGAAGCAGAAATGATTACATTTGTTCAGTAAGGGGAAAGAGAGATGTATGGAGGACTCTACAGCTGGGAAAGTGTACGCTCATGAGTGTGCTGATAATCTAGAAAATATTTATTCTTCGGTTTAAACACAATAAATGGCATTTAATGAAATTTAATATAAAATTCAAGCATAAAACAACAAACAGCTATTGTTTTATTTTACCTGTAAATTATACTAACACAATTAAACTGCATGAAAAGGTAAAAAAGTGGAGATTAAAGTGATATTATTGATCATTGAATTATTATTCTGACATTCTTATGACACCATTAAATAAAACCACAGTTTACTTTCTGCCACCGGTGCAGTCAGCAAATAAAATGAGCAGCAGTTTCCCGAGTGAGTCCTGAGCCCTGAGCCCAGCCCTTCATCCTAGCTGAATATGTATTATAGCTTATTAGAGCCTGTCGTCATCATAAATTATTTTGTCACAATGATAGAAACAGGGTTGTGTTTTTCATAGACGCCACCATTACCGCCCATACTGACAAGGCTAATGAAGAGGACAAAGCAGCAATCACCAGCAGTAACGTTTCATATTTGATGCCTTCTCTATCACAGCTTTTCCACTGAGACATGAATAGAAATGACAAAAATATTCTTCAGTGAGACAACAGATAATAACGTCATCAAGGAGAAAGCAATAAGGTGAAGAAAAGATGGATAGAATAAACACTTTCTCAATGCAAACCGTCACCGTCACATAATCGTTTATAAAAATCAAGTCTTTTAATGCAGAATATAAGTCAGGTTAATGTGATTTAAATTTAAAGTGATTTAATTTAATCTATAAAATCAAACTTTTCCTCCATGTTGCATGCTCACTTCTTATTTCCTAAGAATCATTCAACACTGATTATTTCTCCATATATGAAATAATAGTCTGAGGATAAAGAACCCATTTTATGGAGCATGGCCACAGATTTTCCTGAATAAATACAGACAACAGACCTTTCATTTGGCTCGTCTTCCACTATCTAATTAATTCAGTTTTATTCATTCAAAATTTCCTTTATTGTGTCGAGGTTTATACTTCCTGTGCTAATGTATTTTTTTCCACACTTTTTACACTACACAAAGGGAAAAAAGGAGAGTGAAAAATAATAATAAGTCAAGAGCAATCACGAAAAAGTTTTTTAAAAAAAAGGGAAAGATTAATATATTTTAGATTTACAAAAGACACTTTGAAAAACGCATAAAGCAAAGGTGTGTTGCTCACAAAATGTGAAGACCCCAGGGTCAAGGAAAGGCAGTAGTTGGAAAATAGATTCAGAAGCACTAAAAAAGCCACTTAAGCAAGAATGTGGCGCTGATTTATTCTACAATGTGTAGAGAGAGTCTACTGAGAGAGAGAGACTCCTCTCCCTCCTTAGAGGGTGGGCAAAGCAGAAAGAAAGCAGGGCCACAAATGCAGGGCCACCTCTGCACCCTGTTTTTATAACAAGTGAAAAGGAAGACAAAAGGTTTAAAGGTTCGGCCTGTGCCAGGGTGGAGGAGGTGGTGGAGGAGGTGTAGGTGGAGGAGAAGGAGGAGGGGAATGTGTAGGTGGTGTAAGTGAAGGTGAAGGTTGGTAAGGTGGAGATGGTGTAGGTGGTGGAGGAGGAGGAGGGGAAGGTGGAGGTAGGAAAGGTGAAGGTAGAGGAAGAGGTGGGGAAGGTGTAGGTGGTGTGGGTGGAGGTGGAGAAGGTGGAGGTAGAGTAAGGCGAGGTGGAGAGGGTGCAGTGGAGGTAGAGGTGGTGGAGTAGGTGCAGTGGAGGTTGAGAAGGTGGAGGTGGTGTAGTTGGAGAAGAAGGTATAGTAGGTGGAGGAGGAGGTGGAGGCGGGGGTGGTGGAGAAGGTGTACGTGGAGAAGGTGTATGTGATGTAGGTGGAGGAGGAGGTGGAGGTTGTGGCAGCTGTGACCTTGCCCTACTAAGCTATGAAAATACTTTAATTAGTCAAAGTGGTCTAGTAATAATAAGTAGGAAATGTCTGATAGAAATGAATCATTTATTTACTTATATAGTCATTTAAATTATATTTATATTTATATTTATATTGGCTGATACGTATGTGCATAAAATATAAAACCTGATCTATAACCAGACACTAAATTCTGTGCTTATTTTTATTTACTTTATTCATGTTTTCATTTGAATTTAGAACAGGACGATTTTGTGTTTATCTAAAACAGCCCTCATCCATTAAAGCGATATTTCTACCCTTACCCTTACATTTCCCTCTCAAAGAGCATCTAAATGTTAATAGCCATGTTCTATGGCGCTGCCATGTGATCTACCTGCCGTCCTGCATATATTTATATTCTTTGTTTTCACCCTGAACTTCCACAGAAGACACCTTAGCCTGGCAGGGACCTAATGTCAGAATGTTAAATGGAGGGCTGTGAGTTTAAAAACTTAAAGAGGCAGTGAAATATTGGCCAACGCGCTTGAGGAATGACTAGCTCTTTACTCTGCGTGTCAGTGGTTAATGGCAGACCTGGATGCATATAAGTTAGCCCAAGCATGAAGGGCAGTGGGACGCCTATGTGGGGGGAAAAAAGTAAAAGTAAAAAAGCGCATATCCCTTTGGTGGGGAGCCATCAGAAACTTGTCATTTCTCTCACTCACTCAGTCAGCCTTGAGACACACTGCAGACTCACCTCCGTGTTGTACACGCCATATATCAGGAAGATAAAGAGACCCTGTGGAAAAGGGAAACAGAAAGATCATAAAAAAAAGAAAGAGGCTGTTATGGCTATTTTCTTTTTTTGTTATTATTATTATTATTATTATTATTATTATTATTATTATTATTATTATTATTATTATTATTATTATTACTATTATTATTCGCTAAATACAAAATGCTGTCCGCAATCCAATTAAAGAGTGAATAACAAATAAATCTAATCTTTAACTTAGGTGCAGTTTGTAAAACACAGCTCTTTAGTGTAAAACACACAAACACATTTCTTGGATTTAAAAAAGAATTTGTTCAAACTCAAAAATATTAACCCAAGGATTTCTCTAGCTTTTTCTCTCAGACCTAATATAATAGCCCTTTAAGTGCCATGTTGAAGTGTCCACTATACAAGAGACAGACAGGAAGTGCAGACAGGAGACAGCGTGCTGAATAAAGGACAATCAGATAAATGTAGAATGACAAATATGAGAAAAGGAAAACTACTTCAAGTGCAGAAAAAAGCTAGAATATCTGAAACGAAGAGAAGCGTGACAAAGATGCCCTTGGGTGCACAATCAGCGACCCATGCAGTAGTGAATTTTTATCTATTTATGTTTTATTTCCAGCATTGTCCTTTAATGCAAGGTTAGAATGTGTATTTACTGTTCCTCAAACAATACGGTCCTCCTCTGCACTGAGGACATCACTGACAAAGAACAGTCCGAAGCAGGTTTGGAAAAATCTTCTTCAACCAATAAACTTATAGACTGAATGTACAGAATCAAGAGCAATATTTTGCTTACAACCCAAAGGCTGCTCCACATTTATGACATCCAACCATCGATCAAGCAAGAGTTTGTAAAATCCAATTTGCCACAGCTGGAGCTCAATGTATCACCATTGACAATTTGATGGAGCCCTGATCCAACTGTGAACTTCTGGGTGCCACTTCGCTTCATTTTACCAAAGTCCTACAGTACGTGAAGCTTTCCTAAGGGATCCTCACTATATATTTGATATCAAAATGTAAACATTCCCTGGATTTAAGAGTGAAATATAAAATAAATTTAAAAAATTTCAAAGAGCTAAAAGTGATATTTTTTTTTAGCTTATTATTGTTGTTGTTTGCATTTTTCACCAGTATTAATTATAATTTTCACCTTTTTCCTTTTAAGTAAATAACATAAATAACAGCGCATGGTCCAGCAACACAAGTTTTGTCACATTTAAGTATTGTTGAGCTTCTCTACTGAACACACCAAAACCCAGTGAATGATAACTTATAATGCAGCACTGTTTAGATGTTTCAAATTTCCTTCTTTGCACTATAAATAAATTAGCATGTTTTTGATCATGACTTTTATTTCTAATTAATTTTTGTTGTGTTTTAACAAAGTGGAGAAAAACAGTCCATGCATATTACAAAAAAAAAAAAAACAGAAGCAATTATAATATAATTGAATTAAAAATAAGTAGCATCAAAACGATGAAATGCTTAAAAATGTTAATTCATTAATGTCGAGTACAAAACAACTATAAAAATAGAGCAAATGTAAATGCATGTTTCCTTTTGAACTCTGGAATAAAACTGTGGAAATAAATACGCAATCGACTGGTGGTGTTGCTGTCAAAGTGTTGCTCTAGATCAAACAAAGCACATGCATTAATTATATGGAAATTAATTAGGAGACAATTGCATGGGTAAAAGAAAATAAAAGTTGATTTCAGCAAACATGTGAGACCCGTGAGACTGAACTGTAGTGCTGCCATCTCATTTCATTTAAATAAGCACAACACACACTGTGTGCAGGAAGAATGGAAACGTTCCTAAAAATCAGAGTGAGTTATGTTTCCTCACAGCTGACTGTCTGTAGTTAAAGAAGAACCGAAACAATTAGAGCACATCACAGTCCGGAGTCCTTACATCAACACTCAGAACGCTCTACTCAGCTAACCAGAGACTGCAGGCACCATATGCTACCATGAATAAAGACTCTTGCTCTTCATTACAGAACAACAAAAATCCAGAAATTCACCTTGCTTTTCACTTAGGCATCTCTCATGTCTTCCTTTATGGATGTGTACTGTTGAGCTTTTACTTACTTTCCCTCTCCTGCCCCACTGTAATAAATGATAATAAATTTTCACAGATGACCACCTCGTCTTTTTTATTTTTTTGCCGCACTCTCCTCTAATGCACAAAAAGTTGCAGGCAAAAATCCCCACAAAGCCATTTTTATTTATGATGCTGTCCTTGGTAACCGAAATTTCAATGTAGCAAGATGAAAACCATGATTAAAGAGACGCAGTGTCTGGCTGATGGGTGGTGGTGGTGCTGGTGGTGGTGGTGGTAAAGAGCAGGACAGATTTTTGTCACCTGAGTGGATGTGATGCCGTGTGGCAATGTGAAATATTTACCATATTTCCAATATTTTTTTAATTGATTGTAATTTCAAATTTTATTACATTTTCATATTGAGTAAAAAACTTTTCTGACCACATATTGATCATGTTTTTTTAAGCTTTGACCTTTCACTCTTATTCGTCTAAAAAAATTGATTTCAACTCATATAAGAATATGCAGAATAAGAAACAACAGCGACAGAACTGACAAAATCAGTGAGTCCTAAACATGAAAATCAAGCTCTACGATGTAGCTGTTACTTGCAGGGTAACTTGTAAAGGTTAGCTACCTAGCTATGCTATTACTTTGAACTTGATAGCTTTAGCTAATTTCCCTCCCATCATCTAGGTCTTCCCTATCATTTATCAAGCAGGTAGGTGACAGTCACAGTGCAGCGTAACACACTAGGTTATAAGTGTTATTAGCCCTATTCCTCATACGAGAGCTCACAGATATCTGTGATTAACTAGTCACTGTGATTGACAAAAGACACAGAAGAAGACGTCAAGCAGGATTTTTGCTCCATTGGCTTCTGACCCCTCAGGAGCATTTTTCAGTGTGGAGTTCAAAATCAGTGTGATAAAATTAAGGAGGAAAATTAATGACTGGGCTGGTTGTTATTTCATCGATATATTTAAATGTTTCAGTGTAGAAGATATAAAAATAGTTTAGAGCACAATTTGGGAGAAAATGGAGTTTAGAGATTAAGGGGAAAGACAGAGAGCTGTTAGAAAGCTCACAATCACGATCAGAAATAACTTATCATCACTGTTGTGGCTTGTTTCTTCATTTCTCTTCATTTCTCTCATTTAAAATCATCTATTTTAACAGATGATTTTTCACCAAAATAACAGAAAACTGTGTAGAATTAATGTGTAGATGTTCTGTTTGAAACCAACTACTTTACTTTGCAAATAATTTTGTCCAGAGTTAAAACAAGGAGTATCGTGTGTGTGTGTGTGTGTGTGTGTGTGTGTGTGTGTGTGTGTGTGTGTGTGTGTGTGTGTGTGTGTGTGTGTGTGTGTGTGTGTGTGTGTGTGTGTGTGTGAATTCACACACGAGTTGAAGGCTAGGTGAGGGTTAGGCTCAGGGCAACTTTAAACAGCAGGAATCTAAATAGCACTCATCACACCTCTGTCATTAAACAGCTGGATACAGAGTGTGATAGGACAGCTGTGTGTGGCCGTGTGAAAGGTGTGTGAGGCTTAGGGATAAGTGATTTTGCAGAAAGCTCTTCCTAGATGCTGCATAGTTTTACTGAAGACACATCATCTCCTTCTTCTGATCTGTGCCTAAAATACATTTAGATGAATAAATTAAACCCAGGAGCTATTATTAAGGAGATAAATAATGCTGTGCATTAATAAAATGCTAATGGACTAATTTTGTAGGCTCGTTTTGTCTGGAATAAATTCAATAAACTTATTTCCAAGGTTGACAAACACGCATGGCTAATGTCGTACTTCAAAAAAACTAAAGGGAAAACTGCAAAGCTAAAAAGATATCATCTATTCTGGGGATTTACCCGTTTTAAGCTTTGTCAGATTATTCAGACAAAACGTGGGTACATATTTCTTTTATTGAATATTCCGATTCCTGATTCAAAGTTAAGAGAGTTGGGATTATTCCTTGTGTGTACAAGAGGACCTTATACATGTGGCTGTAATTAGAATAATAAGAGACAAAATGCTTTCAAAAAGCCTGAGATGAAAAGGCAAGGAATAAATCACTGTTTTTAGAATGCCTGCAAATACACTATATTATACTAAATTATATTATACTATTCAATACTATACTATACACTATCCTATACTATACACTATAATATACACTTTACTATACTATACATTATTCTTAACTGGACTACACACTATCCTATACTATACACTATACAATACACTATACTATACGTATACGTATTACTAGCTAACACTCTATACAATACACGATGAACGAGACTAGACACGAGACTAGGACGATACCCCGAGACGAGACACGAGACTAGACGAGACCACGGAGACGAGACACTAGACGAGACACGAGACCGAGACACTAGACGCTACACGAGACACTAGCCCAGAGACGAGACGAGACACGTAGGACGAGGACGAGGACCACGGAGACGAGGACCTACGACCACGAGACACGAGACGAGGACACGAGACACGAGGCCCAGAGGAGACGAGACGAGACGAGACACGAGACGAGACACGAGACGAGACGAGACACGAGACGAGACACGAGACGAGACGAGACACGAGACGAGACACGACACGAGACGAGACACGAGACGAGACGAGACACGAGACGAGACACGAGACGAGACACGAGACGAGACACGAGACAAGAGACGAGACGAGACGAGACGAGACACGAGACGAGACACGAGACGAGACGAGACACGAGACGAGACGAGACACGAGACGAGACGAGACACGAGACGAGACGAGACGAGACACGAGACGAGACACGAGACGAGACGAGACACGAGACGAGACACGAGACGAGACGAGACACGAGACGAGACACGAGACGAGACACGAGACGAGACGAGACACGAGACAAGACACGAGACGAGACGAGACACGAGACGAGACAGGAGACGAGACACGAGACAAGAGACGAGACGAGACGAGACGAGACACGAGACGAGACACGAGACGAGACACGAGACGAGACAAGACACGAGACGAGACGAGACACGAGACGAGACACGAGACGAGACACGAGACGAGACACGAGACGAGACGAGAAACGAGACAAGACACGAGACGAGACACGAGACGAGACACGAGACGAGACACTGAGACGAGACACGAGACAAGACACGAGACGAGACTATACACTATACTATACACTATACTATACACTATACTATACACTATACTATACACTATACTATACACTATACTATACTATACACTATACTATACACTATACTATACACTATACTATACTATACACTATACTATACACTATACTATACTATACACTATACTATACACTATACTATACTATAGTATTCTTAACTATACTATACACTATACTATACTTGTATCCTATATTTAATTACTGTGCACAGTCAGAAGATTTAGATATAGGGCTAAAGTGCAAGTATGCAAGGTTATAACACAGTAAAACAACATTATGTATAATAATAAAAACAACAAATGCTGCATGACACAGTAAAGATAACAGAAGAGAGAAAATCACAAACAGCACACTACGAATAAACAGCACACGTAGCATCAGGACACACTTAAGTGGGCCTGCTGGGTTTTTTCATACTGACTTGTGTTATATTATGACCAGTTTATCTGCTCCAAGTTTTTCATAAAAAAGAATCAAGGACTAAAAGCACTGATATGGCAACAAAACATTAGAAATGATGCTCTATGGGTATTTTTTTAATCATAAAGTAAGGCTTTTAGCCACATCCTAAGGATTATTTTTCAATTTATAATTTTCCTAAGAAAGAAGAGACACACAGGTTCACGATACTGTATATCATACTGACTCTCATGTCAGTATGAGCTTTCTCTGGGTTCATAATATACATGATAGTCGGTGAGGAGGCTACTCTAAATGCCCTAGAGCTGTGAATCTGTGTGTGTGTGTGAGTGTGTGTGTGTGTGTGTGTGTGTGTGTGTGTGTGTGTGTGTGTGTGTGTGTGTGTGTGTGTGTGTGTGTGTGTGTGTGTGTGTGTCTGTATACTAGGGACCCTGCACTGGACTGACGTCCCATCCCAGCTCCTGGATTACACTCCGGATCCACTACCACCCAGACCAGTGGTTATGGATGATGAATGAATAAATAAAAGACATACAATACACAACATACATTAAATAATTACTTTATAGTATAGATGGAGTTCAATGACATTGGGTCTATTAGTGCAGGCTGTATGTGTTCAATACAGTGAGCAGATTTTTAACAGCCTGAGAAAGATGGGAGACGACAACTGTAGGGCAGCTCGGAGAAGTATAGAAAAATAACAAAAGCACTAAAGAGAAAAAAGGATAGGGAGAGAGAGACAGAGAGAGAGAGACAGAGAGAGAGACAGACAGAGAGATGTTTATGTCCAAAATTTGTAAGCTAATATAAATCGAGTTATTTGTAAGGGTAAAAAAAAAGGCAAGCTGAAATTCAATAGAGAAAGGAGGGGGACAATAGATGAGCAAAAGAAAAAGTGGAGTGCTCACAAGGTCCAACACAAAAAGCCTGTGGCTGTTTGGGGAAAAAATCAGTCCAAAGAGAGAAGGATGGAGGAGATCCACGGGCCACCCCATGAGGAGTCAAGCGAGCTGAGGAGCAACGTCACAGAGGCAGTTGAGGGAGGAGGAGGGGAGAGTTATTAACTTAGCCCTGAAACACCTCCTTAATATAGGGGCCAGCAGTGATGGCTAACAGAGCCTGGCAGAGGTGACAGCTCTTGGACCTGCTTGAGGAAATCCAATTGAAAAGCAGCCAAGAGGAACAACAAGCGCAAAACAGATGTTCCCACTAGCGCTGCGTGCAACCGTGTATACAAGAGAAATAGCTCACCATCCTCTCCAATCTGACACAATGATAACAATCCTGCTTGATAATAATACCCACATTTGTGTGCCTTTTAGCAAGAAAAAAAGGCATCGTTCCTCTTTAAAAAACAGAGAGAGGGGAAGTTAGGAGACCTGCTAATCACTTAAGTTTCTGCACATTTCCAGTGCACAGCCAATCACTATCACTCAGATCTGAGGCCAAATCCCTGCATTACTAATACACATAAGAGAAGAGTACATCATGGAGCAATTTGCTGCATACTCTGTAAAAAAGTGGGACATAAAATCTGTGGAAATAAGTGTAAACTAGGGAGAATTTGGATCTAGCATCGGAAAAAAACCGAGTTTCCTTTCTTTGCACAGTAGCACACAGTTGAAGCACCGATCTAGTCAAAGCGTATTGGTCAGAAGATGTGGATGCCTGGACATGACAGTCAGCTTTACTGTCACCCTGTACTACTGATCACACAAACTAATACTCATTACAAACTCTATTAATCCTCAGACTTTACTAAAAATAGTTTCTTCATTCAGTAATCCAGAGTCACTGCTAAAGCCTGGCTTTAAGTTTTCTTTTGTAGTTTCTCTGCTGTATCTTGTCTTATTTACATCAAAAGTGAGGACAGATGAGAGAGGATGTTGTAAGAATGATGTTGTTCATTATGTTGTAAATTAAATTTTGCAAAAATTGGAAACATAAGCAAATAGGAGCACATGATGGGAAACTTTATTTTGATCTCATTACACCACTGTGTTGTTGATTATTTTCCTGTTACGCAATGTTTTCGTTTTTTTTATGCTTCCCTTTTTCATGACTGACAGTTGTGTTAATATTTAGATGTAAGTGATGTTGATGTAAATAAATTTGATGGACATGTTTATTAAGGATAACAGTGGTGAGTTTACACCACTGGCCAATAAAGACATTGAAATAGTTAGAACTACAAAAGATGAGTTCTAACTTTTGACTGTTACTTAACATTCCGAGTTGTATATTACACAAGGACACATGATAACAGCACAAATAAGTGACTTCATGCTAAAATGTACCTACAGTACTGTATACCAAACAGAACTGTGTTAATGGAGCTACACCTTTTCCAACGTCACCCTGTGATGCTCATTAAAGATAAATTTTTTGTTTGTATTTATATGTAAAGCTGCTTTGAGACAGCATCCATTATATAAATAAACCTGAACTGAATTTACTTATTGATTTTGAGCTACTGGAATCGAATCAAAGCCGATGCCATGTTAAATAGCAATAGCTTCATTATGTCAGTGTATTTCAGGGCGTTCGGGGTTTAGGGGTCATGACTCTACATAAATAAGGTCATGTGAAAAAAGAGGGGAAAAAATTTTCATGTCATGTTTTTAATGAACAGGCTGAAATTCATTTCATATTGTAGCCTTTTCACTAACATAAATGGACAAATTTCACTCTAAATGTCATGTAAACAGAACAGTCTGGTGTCTCTGTTATTGAGTCCTGACATTTCTCAGCTTTTCTATTACAATTTGTATTGAATATTTAAAAAAACATCTAGTGGCACTTACACAACTACTGAAAGATCTGTTTTTTGTCTTGTCCAGTCTTCTGGATTGTTCTGTAAGTTTTAAATATTTTACATATTTGTAAAACTTTTAAATATAAGTCCAGAGTTTTAGTTTGAGATGCAATCCCATAACAAGGATCGTAAAGAGATCGTCCAAGGATCGAGAGACAGAAAAGAGTGTCGCTGTGCAGAAAATTGCTGAACATTTGACATTCCTCTTGTGTGTGTGTGTGTGTGTGTGTGTGTGTGTGTGTGTGTGTGTGTGTGTGTGTGTGTGTGTGTGTGTGTGTGTGTGTGTGTGTGTGTGTGTGTGTGTGTGTGTGTGTGTCTCACATCAGACCAGCACCAGCACATTGTGGATTAATTCCCCCATAATAACAGAACATTTCCCAATATATTTATTTTATGCATACTTTTATCACATTATATATTATTATATGTACTAACTTCAATATAACGTGTTATATTATTGTAGCACACAGAAAATTCAGAATGTCCATTTGGTTGCCCCAAAGCTTTGGAAACCCCATGTACAGTTCTTACTGTGAGTTCATTCATTTTCTGTAGCACTTATACTGCAGGTCAAGAAGAACAACTAGCTTATCCCACAGGGACTTGGATGACAAGGCTGGGAAACCTTAGACACACACACACACACACTCACACTCACACTCACACTCACACTCACACTCACACTCACACTCACACTCACACACACACACACACACACACACACACACACACACACACACACACACACACACACACACACACACACACACACACACACACACACACACACAGACACACACACACAGGGTGGAGGCAAGATTAGAAGCCCAAACCCAGAGGTGTGAGTCAAACCTGCTAACCACTGAGCTATGTCCTTTGAATATAACTTCTAAAACAGTGTAATTAACTCTAAGCTACCAGATGAATGCCACAGTGACAAACGTTAAAACAAATTTGAATTAACAAATGTTTCCGGAGCTACTAAATGCGTTCGCCGAAAAGGACAGACACTTCATAAAAGCCATAAAAGTTTCATAAAAGTATAAATCTGGATAATGAATCCGCAGAGAAACTATATCCAAAAAAAGTCATGGTGCACATGTGTTAGAGAGAGAGTAAGGAGAGAAAGAATGGTAAACAAACCAGTTTTTAAACAAGACAATTTCATATTGAAGGGCCAAGTCAAACATCCCTGCAGAAAACCGATACACACTTTCAGCACATGGGTCAAACCACACTCTTTGATCTGAAAGAGGAAAACGGAGCCTGTGTGCCAAGAAGCTGTTTAATTAAAGGTACTTAGGTGTCCAGGAGACATTTCTGAGTGCCCCACTTGTCAAAACTCATGAAATTATACAAGCAATGTCAATCATATAATAATTACATAGTTTCCACTGACAGTAGAAAAATGTGATGTTTTAGCCATTTAAGACGCCAGAGCCTGGACTCAAACTCTGACTAAACGCAGACTCGTTCAGTGATAGAGCAGAATAGAGCAGAATAATGGCTGCGTAAAACACCATGAGCCATGTTGATGTTTTGGGGGTGTGAACAAAACCGCAAAATGGGTAGAATATTTAAAAAATGAAAAAACTCATCTGATATAAAAATCAGGATACAAGACGACTACAGGACGATTTATGGATGTTAAAAAACTGTTGCAGATGTGACTAAAAGTGTGGATAAAAATAATAAATCAAACAGCTGTTTCACCTGTAAAGAAATTCAACTGCCCAGAAAAAAATGTATATATTCGAAAATAGTGTTATGGTGACCATTCATTCTCCGTCCCCTGAACTGAGTGGGCTGGGGGTTAACGATATGTGCCACACTTTTCCCAAAGCACATCAATCCTTATCAGGTGGTGCTGTGTGTGAGCGTCACATGCAGTCACAGCTGACTATGGATGGCAGGAGATCAAAGTGAAAAGGAATGGTAGCTCATGGACATGAAGACTTCATATATCTTCGTTTTCCAGTCTCTTTGTTTCTTACAGTCCCAGTCAGTAGTTTTATCCCGTATCTCTTCAACGTACTCGTCTTTTTGCTCCTGAATCATTTCAACTGATGACAGATTAAACTGTGGACATGCGTTTTCCTCTAGTCAAGAAAATAACTGAATTAAACAGGCCATTGATTAAACGGTGGGGGAGAAATGTGTTACATTTAGTAATCATGATGATCAATTATGCGCTCACTTAAGAGCTAGTTAGTGTCACTGCTGCTATTCATCACTATCGCTTCATGCTTCATGCTTCATGTCTTGACTTTCTTCATCTGTTAATGACCTCACTCAACACAGGGTCTGACATGCACTGAAATGGCATTAGGGTGAGTTTCAACCACATACTGGGCACAATTCAAAGCCCTGTGATTGGCACATGCTTTCACTTAATGAGGATAATTACTAAGAATAACAAAGCAGAGGACTGCGTCTGCACAGTGTAAAGGCTCACGGCTTGAGACTGGTCACACAGGATCTGACAGGCTTGCTGCATTTTTTTCCCCACCTAGGGTGCCAAACACTTAACACAAACCATGGGCCTCTTTTGCTTTTTCTCCCTACTGGCACCGTGCAGTCGACAAGAACCAGATTAATAAGAATCAGCGTGTCCTGGTAAACACTCGATGGGGCAGAGCAGAACAGTTAGTCCTCAAGGAAATGACATGGGGCTTGGGGGTGGTGGTGGGGGTTTAGAGGGGGCGTCCAGCCCAGGAAGGGCAAGAGGCCAACAAGACTGAATGCTGAACTGCTGCTCTTTCTCTTTTCTTTAAGTTCAGGTCTCTTGTGTACACATTACACCCACAGTTAAACCACGCACAGGATTCCCCATTGGTAATAAATAAAGCTCAGACAGCAGACGTTCCATTGATTTGCTGTTTACTGAGTCGTTTGCATTGCAGGAGATCTGCGGTTCTACATATTTGTTGAAATGGAGCTTCAGTCTTTTCAGTCAACAGATACAGTGATCTACACTGAAAGTGCTGTGCAGAAAGATTTCGAACGAATAGACACATGAATAATAAATACTTATAACACTTTATTATAGGGTTTATTCTGGGGTTCATTTCCACACAGAAAGCCAATTTTTCAGTTGTAAATTGGGATCAGTATTTTCTTTTAACAGGAGAGAGAGAGAGAGAGAGAGAGAGAGAGAGAGAGAGAGAGAGAGAGAGAGAGAATGAGACAGAAAGTGAGACAGAGAGACAGAAAGAGAAAACGAGAGAGAAAGAGAGAGATTTTGTTGCTCTACTATCCTGACCTAGTTCTTATTAACTATCTGTAAAGCATACATCAAAGCTGGCCAACAGTCCAAGCAGTTCAATTAAATACTGTATGAGTTAAAAGATCTATGTGTTGAACCCCCACCACTGTAACTGCTCCTCCATCTTAAAACCTTATGACAGTTTGAGATGGTAAAATGTTCTCCTTCTATATAAAACAGGTATTGTTTTGACACAGACAATTTGGGTGTCAGAGGGGTGTCTGAAAATAGAGAAAAGAGGGGGAATGGTAATGGTGTGTGTGTGTGTGTGTGTGTGTGTGTGTGTGTGTGTGTGTGTGTGTGTGTGTGTGTGTGTGTGTGTGTGTGTGTGTGTGTGTGTGTGTGTGTGAGGCTCTTAGGGAGGTCATGAGGTCAGGCCCAGTGGGTCATGAGATCCCCAGTCTCCTGCCAGGCTAGCAGCATGGTTTGCTTTCATATGACACACACATTATTACTAAATGGAGCTGGCAGGTAATTCTAAAGCAAATAAATGTGGGTGGGTGCCATGTACGACAAGCTTTTTAGTGGTACATGATCGAGGTGAAATTCTCTTCATTCAAGAGTGTTATTCACAATGATTATCTTTTCTTAAATTCCTGTAATAAACTGCAGTTTTTGTCTGTGTTTTTAAACATTTAATGGACATAAAAATGACTAATTTAAAAGACAAGAGATGTGTGTAGACCACACACACACACAAACACACACACACAAACACACACACAATATAATAAACAGTACATGATTTAAGATTTATCAAGCCGGTAACACAAAATCGACATAAAATACCGATAATACAGATATACAGATTAAGTATTCAGATATCAAATATTTAGATTACAATGTGCATTATATTATGTTCCAGTCCATCCACAAATATATATATATATATATATATATATATATATATATATATATATATATATATATATATATATATAGAGAGAGAGAGAGAGAGAGAGAGAGAGAGAGAGAGAGAGAGTATTTCTCAAAAAAAAAAAACACCAGACTTGAAATGTTTAACACTGGCATATAAGGAAATAGTTGTTTTTTAAGTAAAGCATCATATGATTAATATTAACTGATCCAAAAATGTCTCATTTCTTATTAATTTGCATTAATATTATTACAGAAAACAAATTTAAAAGGTGCTAAGAACACAGGGACTAATAAAAAATGCTATCTATCTCTCTCTCTCTCTCTCTCTCTCTCTCTCTCTCTCTCTCTTTAACACACACACACACACACTTTTTCTGATATATATCAATATTGGAATGTTTTTTTAGCCAATTATATATATATATATATATATATATATATATATATATATATATATATATATATATATATATATATATATATATAATTGGCTAAAAAAACATTCCAATATTGCAATATTGTTGTTTTGTATAAACCTTATGTAGTGAAAAAAGTTATGATATTAATATAATAAATATAAAATGATTGAACAGAAACAATGGTTCAAATGTCTATCTATAAAACTGTATAGAAATATCTTCTAAATAAAAATAACCTATGACTTCTGATTAAAAGCCCAAATTGTTCCAAAATAATTACAGTTAAATTTTCATCTCACAGAAACAGAAATACTGACATTTTTCTCACAACAGATCAGGACTAACTGATAAAAACCGGCACAAACATTCATCTACCCACCTATTAACACGCTTCAATAAATCAACACCATACAACGTTATGTGCTACGCTTCACATGCCCAAAAAAGTTGACTCGAGTTTGTGACCCCGACCCTCTCCTCTGCTCCCTTTATCCTCAAAGTTATTGATAGGGTGGAGTTATGGGCTAATAATGCAACAGACAATGCATGGCGGGGGCCTATTATATGCCAGTAATAGATAGTGGTGAGCTTTTGAATGACATTGCACCGAGATTGGATGACAGAGACTCAAGTGATTTATGGACAAATCAAGTGCTTCCTCCTCGCTCAACCTTCCACTTGCGAAATGATAAAGGAGGGCACAGATTCATGGGTTCATAAATAGAACCAAAATCATTTAACCAGCATATTTTTTTTCTGACATCCTAGTGAATAGTGGAAAGCTCGCCTTCCTCAGTCTCAAGTCTAATAATATTAGTAGTATATATCTGTACACACAAACACACCAAGAACAACTTCACACAACATTATATATATATATATATATATATATATATATATATATATATATATATATATATATATATATTTATATATATAGTGTGTGTGTGTGTGTGTGTGTGTGTGTGTGTGTGTGTGTACATGAATATTCTGTATAATAATAATAATAATAATAATAATAATAATAATAATAATAATAATAATAATAATAATAATAATAATAATAATAATTTTGTAAGCAGTAGAAAAAGATGACCAGAAGAGTAAGAGTGAGCAATGAAAAGGGCTTGTCAACATTATCTGCTTTATTGATTTAACAGTAAAACTCTCAAGCGTAAGTTTTATGTTGTTTTTGCTGCCTATTGAAAATACAATGAAACATGGAGGAAAGCATTTCATAAACACACATCTGAGGTTTTGCATCTAGATTTAAGATGTCTACAGATTCCCTGATCATTTAACATGAAAATCCCAAGGTAATAAATGAACACACGTCATACACGATATTTCACGTATCTTTAAATATCCTTCACATCACAGTTTCACAGTTTTTTGTGAGTCTGATAGTTTTAGAATGCATTTAACTACAACACACATCCACAGGGGAATTTATACAGAATACTCTACAACTATTTATGTGTTCATGTATTATTCATGTATGTGAACATGTTCATGTTCAAGTGTTAATCCACTATTAGAGAGATTTTAAGAGTATAATTAATACGCACTGTAATATTTAGACTCACTTTCCTATCTTCATCATATCTTGAATGAAACTGTGAAAATAACTTACAGGAGTAATTTGTGCTAAAGCGAAAAATGAGAAATGCAGAAAGCTCCACAGTGACACTGAGGTCACTGTCTTTTCATTGATGCCACATGCATTAGTACTGAGCTGTGAGGAGTTTTAGAGTATAAAGATGTGTTAGATTTTCATTAAAACGTGAGTGAAGAGCTTGATCGGCTTCAGTCAGTTTGTACGTACAAACACCTGATCTGCAAGACAGCACCGTGGCTATGTGAAGAAGTTAAACAGAGCTGCTGAGACATGCTGAGTCTCATATCTGATATACTGTATGTTATTTACATTTGAGTGACGACAAAACAGCTTTCAGTGTAACTAATGTTTGAAGAGATGCTGTGAATTCAAGGCAACTCAGTAAAATGAACTGCCGTGAGATAAAAGCATCATAAACTGCACAGAAAACATTGATAATTGTCATACTATGAGTAATTATATTCTTATAATAATTTATTTATTGCAGAAAAAAGAATAACTCGGTGCCGAGTGTAAGCGAACCGAACAGTTTACTAAATCTGATATTTAATAAATGTGACATTTCAGTGTGTATAGTGTCTAATGTAACGCTGTAAGAAATTAAAGTGAAGAGTAACTTTTCTTACACACATGAGAAACACATACTCAGAGGGAACATCTACAACCGAGACACGTCGTGTCTGTTACTGTCCTGTGGTCTGAATAAATAAACACAAACCTACTTTTTTCTTCATTCATTTTTGAAAGAACGCTTTTTTTATTTTTTTATTTCAGCAAACGTCTACATTAATTGCTTTGCTAAAATATTTTCTTAATGAGATGTGAGGGAAACAGTACTATTTATAGTGTGGTGTTTAATGATCTGACTCAGGCTAAATCTCTATTGATTTTCCTGCTAAATATACAACTCTATTGTAGATGCAACTGATTAAGCAACACAAATTACCAACACAGTAATCAAACATCACCAGCAGAAAAGAGATGGACTTTTTTCATAGTTGGCTCAATGAGCTGCTACAAAAATATCACAGATAAATTAATGTAGATTCATTTAGTATTGGATATATTGCTAATCATCTATTCAGGATTATATAAATATATCCATATAAAATATATAATTTCTCTTGAGTTTAAGATCAGTATTGTGCATAGTGAAGAAATGCCCTAAGAACAGAATAATAAAGATAATTATATTTTAATTCATTTCATTTGCTGTCTTAACATCAGAATTAATTCTATATTGAATATTGTTTTGGCATAGAAATAATTCATTTCAATGTTACTTAAGTTTACAATTTACATAACTGATGAAGATTTTTGTTTCAAGCTCTTTGTTTTTTTGTGCATAAAATGCTATAATTTTTATTATTATATTATTTATATATTATAATTATTATTAAGGTATTCAGAGTAGCAGAACTGAACTAATAAATCAGTAAATACTTTCACTGTCTATTTTTTTCATTTTATTTTATTTATTGCAAATGAAAATAAATTCCATTCATGACATTCCATTCATTTAACTTCCCAAGTGTGTGATTCTCCCAGCCACAAGTGTTAAAATGTACCTGCAGTGAGTTGAGGAGGATGAAGATGTAAGCCATGATGATGGAGAAAGGCACGAGAACTCCACACAGCCAGGTCAGGCCTAAAATTGGCAGCAAAACCAGCACTGCTTTAACCGCCGCCCTGAAAACACAGCAGATGTCTTACCATCAGTGCATGCAGGGCATATCCAACACACACAGACACTAAAACACACACACACACACACACTTTCACATACAGAATAAAATTTCTCACAACATTTTTTTAATCTTATTCGCCCAGCCTGGTCCTGCCAATCTCCAGCCTTACTGTGCAGCTTGGCAGCTCTCATGGTCATTCCAAGCCTGACAAGCGACACTGCTTAGTCTCACGTTGTGACAATTTCCACACTAAATAACTTTTAATTCTGTTTAGTATAAAATTACTATCCAGTTCAAGTGACTGCTAAAACGAACCAGCTGTGAGGAAAGTCG